>NC_091292.1:21605014-21712514 GCF_038502225.1 Cherax quadricarinatus | reverse complement strand
GCTGATCAATTTACTACAACTTTCTCTTGTGACTTTCATTAATGCTCAAGAAAAGCAATAACAAAACCATAGGTCAGAGTGGCAGCTAGTTAGTGACTCGTAATTGTACTTCTGTTAGAGGAAGTGTGTAGGTTACAAGAGTGAAGAATGAAGCTTAGCATACATCCAGAAAAGTAAGTAGGGCATGGATGAAACACTGCCTGTATCATTACTAGTTGGTTGCTGCTTTGTAATGGTTCAGGTGCGTCAGTAAGCAATGCTAAGGAAACGTTGAGTGTGTGTTTATTTTTTGTTAATGGCACCCAGACACAGCTGTTGAAAGCTACAGATGTGCTACTGGCTCTATCATCCACGGAGCTGTTTGTTTGGGCTTCAGTGACAGCCAACACTTTAGGAAATGTCGGGTGACGTGTTGAGAGGTATGTGGTCCCGGGAGGTATGAATATTCTCACTAATCACCAGGTACATACACGCTAGTAGTAGCTTGCCTCACCTGGTCCCTTACTGACTACTAGGTACATATACACCAGGTAGCCTGTATGACCTTGTTTTCTTAATTGGGCATATGGCATATATACACTATCAGTAGCCTGCCTCCTCTGGTTAATTGCTGATTACCACGCTCAAATGCACTAGTACTAGCCTAGTGTAGAAGTTCATATACAGTGTATAAGACTAAACTGAGTTTAAATGCAGTGTAGGAATTTATGCACAGTAGAAATTTGTATGCCGAGTAGAAATTTATGCACAATTTGGCAATTTTTTCATTGTGCGGAAGTTTATACTCATTGTGGAAGTTCATATACATTTGGAAGTCTCTGTATAAAGCATTGGACTACAAATGGTTATAACTATGACCATAATTTTTAAATGAGTGGACCGGTAAGCCAGCGGAAGGCCTCGGTCAGCTGACCTAAAGCTCCAACGTGGGGTCATCATCTGACTAAGACCCGCGTCAGGAAACACTTATCCTATTTCCTGACGAACCTTACCTAACCTAACCTCTGTATAAAAAAGTTTATACAGTGTGTGCATTTTATAGACCGTGTAGAAGTTTATATACAGTGTGCAAGTTTGTACAGAGTGTGATTCTTTAACTAGAGCAGAGTTTAATTCTTGGTATAGAACTTTATTCACAGTGTGTAAGTTTATACACTGTGGATGCTTATATAACGCGTAGAAGTTGATGAACAGTGTCAAAGTTTATCCAAAGTCTGGAATTCAATATACAGTGTGAAGGTTTATTCATGGGGAACAAGTTTATAAAGGGTGTGAAGGTTTGTACACGGTGTAAAAGTGTTACCATCAAAGTGCTTTCACTATGTGGAAATGTAAATATACAAGCAATCACACGCCTCAATCTCCCTTGAAACTCAAGATAAGCTTTGCACCTGAGTAAGCCGGCTTAGGTCGAGTCAAACCGCTAAACTTTATTTTTGTACAGTACAAAGTGTGTGTGTAGTGGCTACACTTTTTTTTCAATAATAACAACTAAGCGAACAGAAGCTCTTTGAACGAGCTTCAGGGTTTTCCTTGTATAAGTTAGTTCGCAAGAAAAATAATATATACATATTTTTAATATTGAATAACATGTTTCTGTAAGTTTCCTCACCCGTAAGAAATATATTTATGTATATATAATACTTAGTAATAATTTACCCTACTCATAGGAGAGGTATTTTTTTATTAGGCTATAAGAAGAATAGAAAAATGGGGAAAGCAAGGAATGAGGTAGGTTAGAGCGTTAATCCAGGTTGTGTATAAACAGGAAGAGAGTCAGTTTCCCTAATCATGAAATATCGTAAGGTAATGAAGATCATTTTGACCATCTGGACTCGTATCACGAGGCAGACTTAGAAGATATTTGCAGACTTACTTGAGTATTGTACCTGTCGTGGAAATATTTCGTGATATATCCGATTATTTCTTAATTTGGATGTGGGCATGCGACGCTGCATGTTATAAACTTTATATGTCTCGGGGTCTGTAATATTTTTAAGGCCAGGGGAAAAAAAAGAAGAATAAATCCTCTGCTTGTGGTGTTGGTTATATTACTCAACATATGGGACGCAAAATTAATAAGCTGGAACAAGTACAAAAAAAATAAGGTAATATATTGCATGAAACTTTGTACAAAATAGGATTTGTCTATCAATCTAAATCCTACCAGCTATGAGATAGAGATTACAGGAAAGATGATGGTCAGACTGAATATTCCTAGACTTTTTTAAAAGGTATTTGCCACATCCCTTCACAAAAGACTAATATTGCATACAAATTAGCTAACTGGACTGGAATGACGAGGCGAGTGCCTTAATAAAGAGGAAAAAACCTAACCAGTGGCAGAGTATCACAGTGAGAGAGATATTAGGATGAAGAAAAGCAACAAGAAAACTACGAGCTTTAGTACTTAGACCATACTGTGCCTGATGTATGCGAATGACCGTCCAGGTGAAATGGTCTCCAACATGTAAGTGACTGCGGAAAAATAAAACCTGATGAGCAGCATAAGTATAGAAGAGGACTGCATCATGCCACATAAAACTTTCATCTAGCAATGGGAATTATCCATCAAGTGGCTATTGAAACTAAATTTCATTAACTGTGAGGTTATGAAGACAGGATCAGGAGGCAAGAAGGCAGAGAAAGAATACGTCCTGAAAGGGAAGTAACTCTTAGAATCGGAAAAATAAATGGGTTTAAAGACAGATTTCTCGTTGAACCTTTCGCCAGAGGTGCACATGAATACTGTAAAACCGGCAGCATATTCTAAGCTGCCGAATACATTGTAAGAGAAGCTCTCAAGCCTGGACAAGAAGGCATTCAGAATACTGCACACGGTATACATATCACCAGAACTGGTGTACAGAGAGCTAGCATGAAACTCTTATATCATCAAACATACATACTTCTTCAGAAAGTTCAGAGGTTACTACAACTTGTGTTCCAAAACTAAAGAGACTTTTTATAGGAAGACAAGTGAGATATTCAGAGACAGACAAAGCTGACTGGGAGAAAACCAGAATAAAGGAGAAAAGGAAAATAAAAACTACGTACAATCAAAGGGATGTACGAGAGGCTAACTCGGTGTATGAATTTAAAAGTAGATTTACCTGGGCACCAAAAGGGCAGAGTTTTAAAAGCAAATACGACAGAGATAAATAACGTCAAGCAACTGAAAGTTAAGAGGGGAGGCAAAGGGCTGAAACTCAACTGGCGAAAACTCAGGTATATAAATACAGCTAAGTAAATACACAGAGCAAACACGACTCCCGCAAACACACACACACACACACACACACACACACACACACACACACACACACACACACACACACACACACACACACACACACACACACAATACAAATACGAGAAGCCATGATAAAAACGCGTACACGCACGGCACCTGACACAACACAGATGAAAAATGGTACACTGTGTGCTGATATTTAAAATAAAAGGTGACATGGAAAACCTTTAATACTAAAGGCCAGTTTCACTGACAAAGTTGTACAAATACTGTAACAAACAATTAAAAAAAATAGTGGATAATACAATATGGAGGGCAAGAACAGCTAATTTGTAAATATTTCAGTTCTCGATAATAAAATTCCCGAATATCAAATCAAGTATGTCAGGACAACAGTGACGGAAAATTATTCAAAAAACGTACTAGCGGTTTTTACTTTCCTTTTCGATATTACTCTTCATCAAATGTTGTATATAGTAATAAAGAATAGGAGGAATAACGGGCAAATAATATAACTGTAATGAGCTAGAGCTTTCCTTGTTAGAGAGAGATACGAACAGTAACAAGTAAAATAGATTCCTCATTGGTAAACGTCACCAGCGGGACGTGGTATGGATCAATATTTGTCCAGATAATGTTTATATTTTGTCATTGGCTTTCAGTAAAACATATATAAATAAATTTGGCACTGATGCAAAAATCCTGTGAGAAATTAAGATAAGTGACTGCAAGTCCTTATGTAAGAAGAACTGGATAAATTAGACAAATGATGTGCAAGATGGTTGTGAGTGTTCAATAATGTGAGGCGCGCTTTAATGGAAACATGAGAAAGCGATAATAAGCTACGTGAATATAATTATTAGCTAATAAATTATTCAAGGAATTGTATTTAGAGCGGGATCTGGGAGGAATTATATATGATTTTCACCTGAAGGTCTCGATGAAATTGAGATATTCATACACTCCTCTCTCGTATGTCAATATAGTGATTTTTTTTTTAATATGCAGTAGCTGTGGGTGTCCACACAAAGAAACATGAGGATCATTAAAAAAAAAGTGTAAATATATGCTAAACATAATTTCAGAGCTAAACATTACGAGTTACGAAGTTTGATTGAAATCTATAAAAGAAAGAGAGATATATTAATTTTTTACAAGATCCTAAAAGACAGCAGGATTTATTACCAGCGTGAAAAGTCTAACAAGTGATTGCAATTGCATTTTGAGAAGAAAAAAGGCTGAGAGGATACTAAAAAAATATTCGTCATGCATTGAATGGCATGGAGACCAAGAGAAAGTAGCAAATGTTACAAGCACAAGAAAACTAAAACATACATATCGTACCGAAATCTGGAGATGATGCAGTACGAGCATATATGCTCTTCCAAATTGAAATATGTAGGTAATCAGACACACTTCGACGCAAACACGGTTCAAAATACACCACAACCATGACGCACACACACAAAACAACAGATAATCGTGATGTTACACAAGTGACAAGACATACAAACAAAAGAAACGACAGGTCACACTTAAAAAATTTAAACACGACACACTTAAAAAATATAAACGCGACACGACAGGCATATGACACACAAGGCAATAATACTGCACACAACACAAGTTGGCATAATTCAAAAGAGAATCAGTCTGAATTTAAATCAGCTATTTAAATGCAATCACGAACAAAAGGCTCACACAGCTGATTAACATCAGGTGTTCTCGAGGCGGTAAAACCATCGGTTTATAGCTAGATGTTGCTACTGAGATCTACGTTGATCTCCAGACATTACTACTTTTTCTCCCACTCGAATAACTCCTTACTGCTTTTCCTGTCTCCCTATCCAAGTTTTTTCCTCTTCCCTCCACTTTCTCTTGTTCTTCTCCTCCCCCTTATTCCTCTTCTAATTTCTCTCCTGCTTATTTGCGACATCGTTTCTTCAAAACTTGTGGTTCTTCATCACGCCCAAGCGTTCACATTTTCACATTCCACTCCTTCCTTTCGTCCTCAATCTTTAATTCCATTTTTGCATCTCTCTCTCTCTCTCTCTCTCTCTCTCTCTCTCTCTCTCTCTCTCTCTCTCTCTCTCTCTCTCTCTCTCTCTCTGGAGCGCACACACACACACACACACACACACACATTCGTTTCCTTGATAATCCCTATTACCACTATCTTTACTACTCTTCATCCGTTTATTACATTTCCCTCAATCTTCCTTCTTTTCATGATTCTTCTCTTGTTAGCAAACTTTTTTTTTCCTTTCCTTCTATTCTTCCTTTTTTACTGTCATTAACCAGTGCAGTGTGCACCGGAGGACTGATGCTATTTTATAGTTGTAAAGAAGTTAACTTTTTGCTATCTTATGTGTAGTGCTTCCAGAGTAGTGGGTGATGCAGGCAAACCATTGCACGCTTGTCAGCACAAAAGCTTAATTCTAATCACCAATCTTAAGGTTTTGGTAAATCACGAAGTGTGAAATACACCAATCCTTAGTGAATATGGAAATTTTGTTCAAATGTATGTTTATAGTTTGCATGTAAAATAATAGTCACACACAATTTAAATAACGGATAGCAAGTCATCAATTCTTATGCTGAATGAAAGTTATTCAACTCACACCGTACTGATCATATAATACAGGTATTACACACAACACTTAATACCCTTGCTTCATGGTTTGCAACTCACTCGCACACAACCTTCAGTTAATATAGTGTGTGTGTCAGAAAGAGAGGGAGAAGATACCATCTAGTTAGAAAATAACTCCACAAAATGCAGCATTTAGACACCAACCAGGCAATCAGAGACAGACAATTCATTCATAGAACAGGTGAGTCTCCACAAAGCCGGGCAAATATTATGTAAACTCACGACTTGGTATGTAGCAACAAACCGGATCCAAGACTGACCACACCTCGCAATGCAGAAATAAAGAGTACTACACCAAGCATTAACAAAACCTTAGAATAAAGTAAGTTAAATTCAATCCGTAGATAAATAGTCCACTTTACCTAAGCACAGTTTGTCCACGTAGTACTGACGCATCAAAGGAACGATTCTCAAGTTACTAAGCAACAGTTGTGTCCCAGTATCAAAGCACAGTAATTCATGACCTAGTGCAAACACCTCTTTCACTCTATACTCAAACATGACAAGGAGCAGAATCGAAGTCCACAATGATATAATGTAACATGTGTGTTTGTGCTAGTGTAGTAATATTGTCTGGATACTCTGAACAAAGTTCAGAATCGTGATCCTTCCTCACCGACGCCATGTTCAAAAAAAAAACAGCGAAAGGAGCAACGTCCACAATAAGGACATAGGCTGTAAAAGCAAGATAATGCATAAAGCCCACCTCCCAGGATTTACTTTGTATATGAAGGTGTCTAAGTGTTTGGCTATGTTAATGGAGATACAGCAGCTACTCTCCGTTCTTTTCCTGTAGCAGCAATTCGAAAACTATTCTCTGAACGAGTGAAGAGGGAGAAAAACCGTACCCAGCAGCTTGCCAAAAAGTAGCCACGGTCACCTCTTCGTAGGTAGTTCCCACCAAGTGGTTGAAGCGGTACCCCACTCCTCCATCAGACCACTCAAAATCACAAATAATACATATATGACCGTGTCATATAATTTTATAAAAGCTGAAAACAGATTTTTTTTTTTTAAATTTTATTAATACATCGGCCTTCTCCCACCAAGGTAGGGTGGCCAGAAAAAAGAAAAGCTTTCATCATCATTCACTCTATCACTGTCTTTCCAGAGGTGCGCTTACACAAAGTTTTCCAGTGGGCAACGGTAAACAATATGATGTTCAATGAGGACAAATTCCGACTACTCCATTATGGAAAACTGGAGGAGATAATAACTAGAACAGAGTATACTACAGACTCTGGCCATACAATAGAGCGGAAAAATAATGTAAGGGACCTGGGAGTAGTAATGTCTGAGGATCTCACTTTCAAGGATCACAACAGTGCCACGATCGCACGTGCAAAGAAAATGATAGGATGGATAATGAGAACGTTCAAAACGAGAGATGCCAAGCCAATGATTCTTTTCAAATCACTTGTTCTCTCAAGGCTGGAATACTGCTGTACATTAACATCTTCATTCGAAGCAGGTGAAATCGCAGATCTAGAGAGTGTACAGAGATCCTTTACTGCACGTATAATTTCTGTCAAGCACCTTAACTACTGGGAACGCTTGGAAGCACTTGACTTGTACTCGTTGGAGCGCAGGAGGGAGAGAGATATCATAATCTACACTTGGAAAATCTTGGAAGGAATGGCCCCAAATCTGCACACAGAAATCACTCCCTACGAAAGTAAAAGACTGGGCAGGCGATGCAAAATGCCCCCAATAAAAAGTAGGGGCGACATTGGTACACTAAGGGAAAACACCATAAGTGTCCGGGGCCCAAGACTGTTCAACAGCCTCACATCAAGCATTAGGGGAATTACCAATAAACCCCTGGCTGCCTTCAAGAGAGAGCTGGACAGATACCTAAAGTCAGTGCCGGATCAGCCGGGCTGTGGCTCGTACGTTGGACTGCCTGCGGCCAGCAGTAACAGCCTAGTTGATCAGGCCCTGAACCATCGGGAGGCCTGGTCATGGACCGGGCCGCGGGGGCGTTGATCCCCGGAATAGCCTCCAGGTAACCAGGTAACACTACAGCTATAAAACTGCAACATTAACACCCCTCCTTCAGAGTGCACACACTGCACCTCCCATCTCCAGGACTCAAGTCCGGCCTGCCGGTTTCCCTGACTCCATAAATATTACCTCACACTCCAACAGCACGTCAAGTCCTAAAAACCATTTGTCTCTATTCGCTCCTATCTAACACGCTCAAACATACTTGCTGGAAGTCAAAACCCCTCGCACACAAAACCTCCTAGGGTCTAGACATTATCTCGTTTATAGGCAATGAAAGATATTGCTTGTGATAATCCTAACAATGAATATTTATACATAAAACCATTAAAAAATTATTTAATGTATAGATGTTACAGTATTATGCAGAAATAACTGTATAGGGCGATGTCTAGAAACACATGTGATGGTGGGGGTTATAACCATTGGTATTATTGTGGTAATAGCTGCAGTGACTGCTGAGTCATCATTGCTGAGTTCATAGGGTAACTCCTCGCTTCCACTTCTACCTTTATTTAAAGCCAATCATTTATTCTCCCCTCTACTCTTTAGCCACCCTCCTCTTTATCTTTTCCAATCTCTTGTTAAACAGGTCTTTGATATCTCGTTACCCTTTAACATTAAATCGCATGAGAGCAATTTTTTTTTTTTGTCTATTCAAATAGATTCTTTAGTTTTCTTTAGTGCTCTAATTTTCTATTTATACATAGCTTAGAGTTCTAACAATTGTGTAACATATACCAACAGAAAAATTGTTGTCAGTTAGGTGAAGAGAAGTTAATGAATATTTTAATACTAGCTTAATGCCCTTAATTATTCAGGGGCCTTCTCCTCCTCTCTGCCACTTAGGCTTTGCGCCACGTTAATTTAATATGTCCCATAGGTGTTTCCCGGGGGTTAATTGGGTTAATGTTGATGAGGTTACCAGGTTGAAATTATAATATTACCTTCATGGAATAGAATCTATTTTTTTTTTTTTGCTTCCTTTACTTCCGTTGAAGAAATTTCATTGATGATAAACAATGTATATATAAAGATTTTAATCAGTCTGGGGTAAAAATCTTCAGTTTTCTGGATTTAGTTTGTAGCGACAATCAAAACTAGAGAAGTAAAAGTGTGTGTGTTCCATTTCCTTTTTGTCACTTTGACTCTATGGATTCTTTATCGCAAAAAGTTAAACAAGAATTGGCTTCCAAACAGAATATACGCACTCAGTAGCCAGTTTATTAGGTACACCCTTCTAGTACTGGAAAACGTCACCCTTGGCCATCAGAACGGCCTCAATTACTCTTAGCGTGGATTAACAAGGTGTTAGTAACATTCTGGTCCATGTTGACATGATAACATTGCGCAGTTCCTGAAGATTTGTCGGCTGCACATTCATGCTGTGAATCTCCCTTTTCCACCACAACCAAAAGGTTTATGCAAAATTCTGACCCTGCCATCTGCATGTCGAAGCAGAAATCGTTATTTTTTAGACCTGGCGAAGTTTTTCCAGTTTTCAGCTGTCCATTTTCGGTGAGCTTGTGCCCACTGTAGCCTCAGTTTCCTGGTTTTAGCTGGCAGGAGTAGAACCCAGTATGATCATATTGAACCTATACACTTGAAGGTGCAGCGTGTTGTGCTTTCAGAGATGCTTTTCTACTTACCACTGTTGTAATGCACGTTTGAATTACTGTCAGCGTCCTGTCACCATGAAGCAGTCTGGCACCATCGATCATTCTACACTCAAAGTCACTTAGATCACGTTTGTTCCCCATTCTGATGTTCAGTCTGAATAACAACTGAACTTCTTGACCATGTCAGCATGTTTTAGGGATTGAGGTGCTGCCACGTGATTGGCTGATTAGATATTTGCATTAATGAGCATGTGTACCTAACAAAGTGGCCACTGAGTGTATATAATATAAAATACAATGTAAGGGTAATATATAGGAATAACCCACATTCAAAATGGTAAAAATAACGGGAATATATTACACAAATACATATTCTGATTGTCCTGAACTTCTAAATAACTCCTCCACCCCCCTCCAAAAAAGAAAAGGATTTTCAATAGTTTCGTGAAACACTTTTAATGAACAAAATAAATATAATGAGCTCTTATTTTCCATGCAGTATCCTAACCTATGTGGAGCCTTAAACGTGGGGAAAATTATAACAAATCTTTACTCGCGTCTGAAGTGAACATTAAATAACTCCCCACGCTTATAAGAGACTGGCAGGATGTTTAGCGGATGGAAGATCAAGCCTCCTTGGGATGAACAACCCATGAGGGTTTAGCGCTTCTTATAAAGAAATTGAAAACATCACCTCAACACTCACAGTAGTAGACACTAAACAGCTCAACATTCACATTAGTGGACATTAAAGAACTCAACCCTCACAAAAGTGGACACCAAACAATCACAGTAACGAGCACGGCGCGTAAAAATAAGTAAGTTTTCTGATAAGCCTTTTCAGTGTTTCAACCGTTGTGGTGGTTCTTCAGGTAAGCAGTGACATTACCCTCTGCAGTGGCACTAACAGCTTGAAGAAAACCAGGCCATACACAACTTGGTTCACTAAGAGTGTGAAAAAAAATATTCGTCTCTCTCAAAAAAAAAAAATAATTTTTGCATACAGTTTTATGCATCTACTCAAATTAGCAAATAAAATTTTATGCCATTCTGCAACAGTACAATTGATGGGACCAAAGCAATAGCAAAGTAAATTAGTGTTGATATACAAACTTTTTAAATTGCTTAAGCAATGTTGATGTTAATCTGGCAAAGATAGTTGGGATTAAATCAGTAAAGTTACAGATAATATAGCGAGATGAGCACTTAGTAATGAGTGGGTTTTAAAAATAGGAAAGCGGGCAGCGGGGGCAATGACCCTCCGAAACACCCTTTAGGTATTCATACATGAATATGTTGTCCCTGGTAAAACTGTTCTCATCCCTATTATGACCGTTGTATACCCCGGCTACAAGCGTATCTAATTAGACGTGTCCTGTGATCCTCCCTAACAAACTGATACTCAGTAATTGAATCTCGTTTGTAACATCTCATTGTTAAATGTAGCTGTATGGGACTCGGAAATGAGTTTTATTTCTTAGTAAAGGATTTGTTATGAAGCGATCGTTCTCCAGCGTTAAAGCAATATCGACGCAGACTAACAACGTTAGTTACATCTCGTATTGTTGTTTACAAATGATGAATTTCATAAGAGCTTCTAAATACAACACATTTCAAATTATGAAATACATTGAAAATCTCTTTCTAAATATTTTTTATCTATGAAACTTTCAAAACTGCCTATGAGTTATACAGCGTCTGAGAAATTGGAGATAATCAAGTTTGATACATAGGAAACCAGGAGAGTAATGAATTTCGTTTTGAGAGTTCGAAGTGGTAGGTAATAACCGTCAAACTGGGTAGTGATAACGGAGTTAACTGTCAGCTCCTCCTCTTACTATAACAAACACTATTTCACAATGCCAGTATATTTCATTTACTGGCGCTGTGGAATGTTAGAACTGATCGATTTTTTATTGATAAAGGACAGTCTAACTACTGAAACCCAACCTAAACTAAATTACGTAAATCGAGAAACTTGCTTTAACAAAGAATTTGCAGGGATGGGTTGCACTGATAGCAGAAGGAAGGAAGACCAAGACACCTTTTCGCTCTTTGGGGAGATTTTACAAGTAATACCTTGGAGGAAAAACGCTCCGTAGGCGGAACGCTGTTCGTGTTTGCGTTTTCATTAATAACACGGAGAAGAAAGACGACGTGAATAAGTAACAGTGTGGAATTTGGAAAACAGCAAAATGATTATAAATTATAATGAAAGAATAGCTGAGATAACTGATTAAGTGAATATTATACTACTAATAATAGCAACAATAATAATAATATATAATAACAGTATAATAGTATAAAATCAGTCATGCTTTATTACTGGTTAATACTGATAAGTTATACAGAAATACGTTACGCAAAATATAATGATTTAATTTAATTTTACTATTAAAAAGGGTGGACGGGTAAGCCAGCGGAAGGCCTTGGTCAGATGACCAAAGACTGCAGTGTCGGGTCATTATATGATTAAGACCCGCGTCAGGAAGCACTTGTTCCATTTCATGATAAATCTAACCCAACCTGTTCTTCAAAAATAATTTATTTATAATTTCCACAGAAATGGGACAAACAGTACTGATACCGTGACATTTCTGAACATATATAATTAAATTATATACATTCAGTGGCCGCTTTATTAGGAAGAGTTGTGCACCTGCTCGTTAATGCAAATTTCTATTCAAACTATCGCGTGGCAGCACTTCAATGACTAAAACCATGCAGACATGGTCAAGAGATTCAGTTGCTGTTCAGCTCAAATATCAGAATGTAGAAGAAATGTGATCTAAGTGACAGTGATGGTGTAACGATTGTTGGTGCCAGATGGGATGGTTGAGTTTCAGAAACTGCTAATCTCCTGGAATATTTAAGCACAACATTTGCTTGAATTTTGCGAATTGTGTGAAAATGTCAGATCAGAATTGTCAGACTGGTTCCAGCTGACAGGAACGCGATAGTAAATAGCGGTATGCAGAGCAGCATCTGAACGCACAACACGTCGAACCTTGTAGTGGATGAGTTACAGCGGCAGATCACACCGGGTTCGACTCCTGTTAGCTAAAAACAAGAAAATGAGGCTATAGTGGACACAGGCTCACCATAACTGAACAGTTGAAATTTGAAAAACGTCACCTGGTCTAACGAATAGTAAATTCTGCTGCGAAATGCAGATGGCATGGTTGTAATCTGGCGTAAATCTTTGGGAAGTGGTGGAACCGGAGATTCGCAGCAAGAATGTGCAACCAGCAAATCTGCAGCAACTGCGTGATGCTGTCATGTCAACATGGACCAGAATCTCTAATGAATATTTTCAGCACCTTGTTGAATCCATGCCACGAAGAATTCAGGCTCTTCTGTGGGCAAAGAGGGGCCCCTAACTAGTAGTAGAAAGGTGTACGTAATTAATTGGCCTCTGAGTGTGTCTGTGTGTGTATTTATTGTATATATTTTAGGTAATTACATATTTGATGGAGACCCTGCGGCGTGTTGGAAAATGAAAAAATAGGAACATTAGGATATTTTATTGGAAAAGTTTGGGTCTTTTTCCAACAACCTGTCGGTATTATACCCCGAAGCGTATTCTGCTTGTGTAATGGTGCGAAATGCTGACACAGAGGCATGAAGACACAAATGCAGCTGTTTTGAAACATCTGTTGACTACTTATCGCCCGAGTAATAGTGTGAATGTAACTCACTATTGTACAGTCCAGTCACTCCTTGTCAAATCTGATCCTTTATCAAAATAAGTCAGGGAGTTGATTCCACTACTGACGTTTAACAAAACTGTCAGTGCAAATTCTGGTGACAGATAAGACGTGTGTATATGTTCCTATTTTCCTGCGTAAACAAACTGAAGTTATAGGGACATGAACGACCCACGGAGACCTGATTATATATTTCTTGGAAAAAAAAGAGGATTATAAGAATTATACTAGTAGGGTTTAAGCCTGTACCAGTCGTGACTACAGTCGTTGCTATAGTTAGACCAACCTCACATTCGTAGTGATGAGAATCAAACGTATATGAGGTCAGTCACACACTGCCCGACGCCGATTATGATACTGAGGAAAACGACACATTTACATAAAACTCATGAATTTTAACAAGTAGTGGGTGGTGTTGCTGGCTGAAGGGAAGGTGAGATGGCATTAGTAGTGTTGGGAAGGGTGGTAGTGTCACAGTGCTGGTAATTATAGTAATGGTGGTAGAAGGGATGATGGTGATAAAAGTGACGGTGGGAGTGGATGTTGCTGGTGGTGATTAGAGTTGTGGTAGTTAGTGCTGCAGGGAGTAAAGGTTATGTTCAACCCGTCCTCATAATGTATCGCTTATTCTCCAACGAATTAAATTCCCTCTATTTCTGAACGATCCGTGCGGTTGCACATTCTCAGTATATCATTACGAGATTACCAAACGTAATTGCTGACATCATATAACATAACTCTCAACATTCAGTACAATTATTTTATGCATCTACTCCAAACATTATAGAGATGTCGAATTAAAATCACAATACCGTTTCAGTCAGTCATGGTCCGACGTGATAGTCACCGATGTACCGAAACATCGTCTAGTTTTCATTCTCTTCGTGTGAGCTGGGAAATGTGGATGCAGTTTTGTGTCAAAATGATCTTTATTTGTATTTTGCTTGGTTGCACAGCTTACGTGAATTTTAGTACGTACAACTGCATGCTATTTGTGATTAAGTATCATTTGAAGAGGTCTACGTCTGATAAACTCCAAGTTTACCTAAAATAATGAAAGGAGGAGGTTGACAGAGACTTTATATACATAATTAAGCACGTTTTATATAATTATAATATATATATATATATGCATCTACTGTGTACAATAATATATATATATATATTATTGTACACAGTGTATACCCCTAAAGGAATGCATGAGTAACAATTCAGAATAAAAAAAAATGTATAGATGAGTTAGCTGATGTCTTATGACAGAGAGAACAATCCACAGTGATGCCAGCTCCACAGAGTTGAAACTAATAGACAGTGTCCAGAGAGAGGTGGCAGACCTCCAATAAATCAGCTCACGAGACATTGAGACAAGGTAGAGAGCATTCAGCAGCACTGCACAGTTCAGGATGGAAACGGGAGACGGAAGAATTATCTTCCATAAATATTAGATGAATGTTACTGCCGTGGGAGGCAATGGTGTATTCATCGGAGAAGACGAAAAAAGGACAGTGAGCTTAGCTTACTGGTGGTTGTAGACAAGAGTGATGACCTACATTTCCCAACATACGAATTAACATGTTTCCTTTGCTACGAGATCTGAGATAGGTATCCCCATATCCCATAAGCCCAATACGTTCAGCATTTAAATCAAATCAGACGAAGCATTCCCTATTTATTACATAGAAACAAATAACACATTTTTATCAAAAATGTCCAAATGGTTCTTACACAGAATAATTTTAATTTAAACCTTTAACTAATGTACATCAGCTTTGCAAGTTTAGGATCGATCAGAAGACAACAATATCCCCATAAAACACGAATACTCCCGAGTCGCTAAGAAACTGCATTCTCAATTTATTGGCGTCGAAGTTTGGAAGTCTTTCAAAAAACAAAAGCGTTCACAAATTATCGGATGAAAAAATGTATTTCAACTTTACCATTTTTCCAGTAAAATTAGTAAATTGGCACCAACATAGCGCCAAGGTACTGCAAACATTTTTGTAAAAGTACAGTGCATCAACGTTTCAGGTATGAAATCGATCAGGAAAGGCATTCTAAAATTAATGCACAAAAATCAGTTTGATAAAATATAAGCAAATTAGAAGATACTCAATCCAGAATCTATGCTAAACTTCCAGTGAGAAAAACATACTATAGTTAAACGTTTGAAGTCGCCAGTTACTGCACAGAATATACAACAATTTCAAATTTATTTTGTTATCAGATTGGTGAATTTGTTCTACTATTAAAGACTGAAACTATTTAGAAGAGTAATACGAAGGGTTTTTTCAAGGACAAAATAGCCACACCATTTTACTGATAGTATTAGTAAATTGTCTCCTACACACATTGTTTAACAATCCCAACATTATTCTATGTATTATACACCAGTGTTGAAAATTTAAAGCCGATATGTATTGACTTTTTCAAGTTACTATAGAAAATTAAAAATCATGAAGAGTTTAATAAATCTGAGAGAAGGATCTCCTGGCCTAGTTGTAGTTGACCAACATTAAAAAATTAACATCGATCGAATGAGGTGTTCTCATGTTATAAACAAAACCATGAAAAAATATTAGAAGAAAATTGTGACCACTTGACCGTCTCAATAAAATATGAACATGCATTAATGATAAGGGTTCGCTACATTCGCGAAACTAAAAAAAAAAAATGCCGTTAAAACAGCGAGTTCTCACTATTTCTCGGTTTTTCTTTGCTGTAACATTTTATTTCAGATTCTCCTTAGTCCATTAAGAATAAAAAGTAGACTTTTTTTTTTTAAGAAACCGAATTTTTTTTTTTTTACCTCCTGTGAGAACAAGAAGAGTACAGATGAGAATTAAAGTATTAAGCTGATAATGATTCTTGTAGTAACATAAGTAACCATATTTTTCTCTCTCGCACATAATGTTCTCACTAAACATTATTTCTGTTAGCTAATCTGAAGTGAACCTTGTAAATTTGTCTCCCATATTTTTTTTTTTCATTCTCCTTTTTTCATCATGCAGTTAAGTCTATAATATGTTTGTGTTTTCTTCAGCTGTCATAATTGACTTCTCTTTCCTTTTTTTCATTTATCTCTCTTCCCTCTGTGTCTTTCTAATAAACTATTAGTAATTTGCTCATTTTAGTTATTAGTCCTGCAATAAAAAAGTAATCGTTGTACACCCTCTCAACCTCATAGGATGTGGTGCGTAGTTAATGTGGGGAGAACAGTGCATCGGGCCGGGTAGTGAGGGAGGTTGTGTTGGTAGGGATGTGATTCCAGTAGGAATGGTGGACCTAGACTCAAATATATCATGTGACAAGAATTCTTTCTGGAAAAGAAAATAAAGTGGTTAGGCTACTAATTCATTTTGTGCCTCTAAGAATAAAAACAATCACAACTCCGAGGCTGGACTAATGCACCAGAAACCTGCACTTAGGAAACTGAAATTTATGGTGACGTTTCGGTCCGACTTGTAACTATTAACTAGTCACACTCGTTGTGACTGGTTAATGGTTCAAGTCGGGCCGAAACATCGTCATAAGTTTGTCTCTTAAGTTATTTGTAACCTCTCTCTACCAACAAATTTTTTTCGCTGCTCAGTCTTATACCCTTTCCCTTCCTTGAGAGTAGTACGGCATAATATAAAAAATTAAGTAATAGTGGTATCGGATAGGACAGGAAGTACTATTAAGATGGAAGACGCTAGTATGGGTCATACTCCACTGGTGGGGCCAGCATGAACAATACAACACTTGCTACTTGCGCCGCCTACTGTATCACAGTCTGTCGATATTCTGGGAAAGGAGGAAGTAGCTGAGTGGAAGGTATATCATATTCTGAAGACTTGTTTGCCTGTGTGACTTAAGCTCTTGATCTTGACAAACTGACGCATGTTCTGCCAAACACACCTGTAGGAGTGAGGAGGGAGGCAGAGTGATGAAAAGAAAGGAAGTCACAGAAGTGAGGAAGGATGAGATGGAGGGAAGACGAGAATGTTTTAGCATCAGAGTTGATATTTGCTGAGAATTTGGGACATAGGTGATTGATGGGATCAACAGCAGGAGCAATACACTTATAAGCATACCTGGAGAGGGTTCCGGGGGTCAACGCCCCCGCGGCCCGGTCTGTGACCAGGCCTCCTGGTGGATCAGAGCCTGATCAACCAGGCTGTTACTGCTGGCTGCAGGCAAACCAACGTACGAGCCACAGCCCGGCTGGCAGATGAGTAATGTAAAATAAATAGTACGAATTACAAAACAAAAGAATGAAAAAGAAATGATGAAAATCGACTTGCAGAAAAAGATGAAAATAAAGGAAAGAGGGCTAGAAACCTTGGCATTAATGAGATCATCACTAAGTATATGAGCTGAAGATTTATGAGCTACATTACATCCCATTTCAATCCTCTTTGTCAAGAAATCACTGAAGCTTGAAGTGGTGTTTTGTCTCTGTGTGGACAAGCTGACACCTACACTGTCTCAGATGGTATGTGTGTGTGTGTGTGTGTGTGTGTGTGTGTGTGTGTGTGTGTGTGTGTGTGTGTGTGTGTGTGGAAGGGTCATTTTCTTTTCAACTGATGACAGCATAATTCAGCTACCTCAGGTTTTGCGAAGATTCCGAATCCGAGATCGGCAAACTTTGTTGAAATACATCAGTATTTCAGCGAACTAATAGATACGAGAATTTTAAAAAAATGTAAAGTAACTATAAATATTTAATACTGAATCAGGAAAGCATAAATATCATTAGAAATATTTAAAGACACGATGAAGTTAAACACTCTAAGGAATAAAAAATGTCTTTTATTTATATCGGTTGCTTTAACATTATATACTTGTGTTGCTTTGACTGTGCCGAATACACACCTGAAAAGTTGTGATAAATGAAGGTAACATCCACTGGGGTGATTGAAACTCGATCCCGTTATCTGGGATTACTAGGCAACCGATTTAGTTCACTGCAATAAGACGACGACTGACTGCTAATCCCGGCCACTCTTTTGAACTGTACTGCTTTCAACGGAGCTCCCAGTCTGGCTTCTAGTAACTGGCACCCTTCCTGAGCCATACAGTCAGCGCCAGAGCCCCAGGAGCAGATCAGGGTTAAGGTTTTTGGGCAAATTGGGATACATTTTTACCTTTAAATTAATTTTACCTCTTCCCTCTGTGTGCACAATAAATTAAATAACATCTTCGTTATTTATTCGTATTTCTTCATTCTTTTCAATTCTTCAACATTATTTTCTTAAACTATTTTTCCATTGAACTTGTTGCACCACTTACACTGGCGTTCTAGGCGACCGCCAAGGTCACCTGTACCAGGGGTACTTAACCTTTTACGATTACAGATCCCCAGTAGATTGTTCAATACGTCCTCATAATCCTTCACCAGATTCTCGAAATAACCACCACCACCAGTAGTGCTATAAGGTACCAGTATGACTTCATAAGATGTCAATAGTTTGGTTTTACATTACATATGGATAGCTGGAAACGGAACAGTTGACAATTTATTCAAATCTAACAACTTTTTATTAAATTATTCTTAGGCTGAGTTCGATACCCCAATTATTTGGTTTCCATATCCCCAAGGAGTACGGATTCCCCGGTTAAAAATCCTTGGTCTGTATGGACTAGCTGCCTCTGCTAGTCTTGGCTAGTTGGGCCTCGATGGTAGTGATGCCTTCGTTAACTAGGGAAAGCTGCCGTATTGCTAGTTAATTGCAAATGAAAGGATCTGGTAAAACCGGAGCACAACAACTGCAAGAAATTATTTCGTTTCAAAATTAATTATGAGTTGGTCGCCAATATAACAGTGTGTGGTTTAGGCTATGATTGCGAAAACTTTATATATTGAAACCATTAACAATAATACCTGTCCTGCTGGAAGCTATTCAATTAAGACCGAACGTAACGGACCCTTTTGTGTTGGTAATACTGGAATGAATTTTGTTATTTTTAAATGAATATAATATTATTGCTACGTAAACGAACGAATGTTTCGCTTTATTTAGTCAGCGAATTAGAATTAAATTTCATTTGCTTCCAACAGAGGAATTCATTAATTTTTGTCATACATTCCTTTGCCTTACGAACACTGAAAGTATTGTATTTCCTTTATTTCAACTATTTTTGTTTCAGCTTTTCTGTGCTTCTTCCTCAACCGGTCTCTGATTCCGTTCTCTGTGTACCACCATCGTTCGTTCTTCGGTGCTTGTGCCTGTCTACGTCGGTCTCTGTGCATCAATCTTTCTTTCTCTCTCTCTCTCCCTCTCTCAAGAATACTGAAAAAAAGGTTTAAGGTGTTTTAATAAATTTACATCTCCGGGAAAGTAATGTGCGAGACCAAGCAACAACAAACAGGACGCTATATTAAAAAATGAGGTGAGATAAGTGCAGTATTGTACTATTTGTCCTCTGTTCTCATTGCATTTTTTGAAATAATTTAAACGGGAGAGCTTCGGAAATTTCGTTTTTCGCCCTTCATAACTGATTATTTTGCATTAAGAGCAAAATTACGTTGTCTCCTTCGGCAATACTGGCCCTCCCGTGTACCCCTATTGTACTCCAGAATAATACATGTCCCTCCATCGTGTTCATTTGAACTTCATTACGTGCTCATTTTTAGAAATCTGCACCATTAACAACAGTGCATCAGATTCTTTCGTGCGGCGACTATGCTATTTTTATAACACATCGGCCTTTTCTTCATAGACGTCGGGTGGCCCATAGAGGTTAAACGTATTCACCATCAGTAAATCTCAAGCTATTTTGCCAGGAACGCAAAAGCATTACAGTTTAAATGTCCCATCGAACCGCCACATCCCAACATGTTCACAGTGCATGTACTGTAGTTCCTACCTCCAGAACGCAGGTGCTACTAGTCAGTTTTCTGAATCCCTTCAAAGAAATTACATAGCTTACTCTCCAACAGCATGTGAAATGAAAATATTCTCCATTCACTCCATTCACATGCCTACTGGATGTTCAACTGAGCCCATATCTCATAAAACTTTTTTCACACTCTTCTGTGATCCCACTCTCCGATTATCCCTACATCTATGTATGACCACACCAGATTTTTGTACGGTCTTTATCAGTGTTTTCATCTGTCCTTTTTAAATGTTTAAATTCTCTCAGTAACTCCTTTTCAATTACGTGAATTATACTTTTTATATTATCACATCATCAATTCATTTCTTGGTTCTTTCTTCTCGCAATATTAGTAACAGCAGATATCGACCTCAGACAGAGTTTCAGTCTTCAGTCTTTGTTCTACTGTCACATTCGACTACAACGCCTCCCATACCTACAAAAGTGTTGGCATCACTGTTGCCGTAATACATTTCCTTTATTTCTTTGCATCCACTGACAGGCTTCTTTGTTTTTGAAGTCTTCTCATTACTTTTGTTACCGTCTTCCCCTTATCTTTTCTCAGCTTCACCTATTTTTTTTTTTTAGTGCACAGACTTATGTAAATACATTTACTTCCTCCAAACTCTTCTCCCATATTTGACGTCCAGTTTTTTATTTCTCAGGCTTTTTCCTACATCACGTTGCTCTTTTCTGAAATCATTTTCAACTTCCTTTTTTGACACACACTCCCAAACTGCTCTAACAGTCATAGCATGTTCTCTTCCAAATCTCTAAAGGCACTGTATTATCAGTAAAGAGCGACTATGACAACCCCAATTTATGAGATTCATATTCTTTTACGCCAGCACCTCTTCCCAACTTTTACGACCCTGTTTATAAGCATACTTTTCAGCCATGTTGCACTCTGTGCACACCCTTGTAGACAAGGTGAGTGCATCTTATGTACACCTTGTGTACAACTAATATATGCCATTTCTTGCTCACGTGTATCCCATTATTCACATACTCTTCATAATCAATGGCATCAGTAATAGGACTTCAGATCTTTTCTCATGGGGAAGACTACACATGTTTACAAAAACATTACATCCTCCTTTGATGTATACCGCAGTTCCGCTGGCCCAGATAAGGTTTAATTTATGGAGGCGAGATGCGCTCACCACACCTGATATTTATTTTCGTTACAGATTTATGATCAGTCTGCCTGTGTCTGTGTGTGTTTTGTTGCCTGATGTCGTTTATCATAGCCAGCTGCTTTTGCCCGTTCATAAGCACTGCAACACCTTACGCGAGGAGGAGAACGTATAATATGCTCAGATGGGATTGTGGTTGAGGGACGTAAGAGGTTAATATCCACAAGAACCTCACAACTTGGAGAGTAAGCTTTAGACGATACTTCGATTAGTTCAGGACTTAGTCACAACTGCGAAATAAAGTTGATCATTATTTTTTCTACAGAAAAACCATCTGACAACCTTAAATGCATCGTAGATTAAATTATGAACTTTTACATTCCCATGTGGTTTGCAATCACGATAAAACGTTTTACTTCTGAAATACACGGGGCCAGACATGTCTCTTAAACAATTCTACGTTCGGGATCACTCAACGCTCAGTCTCGAGAGATAGTTGACTATGTTGTTCAGAGAAATGCATAATTCGTGATTTCAACGAGTCAGCGGCAGAAGAAGATATTATCTCAGATTTTCAAGATATTAAATAAGTATTTTTGGTGTGAGTTTAACACTTTTTCACTGCGCTATTACGATCTGTAGGTGAAGGAAGGCGGGGTAGGGGTCATCCTCGTAAAGGTTGAAGGGAGGGGGTAAAGGAGGTTTTGTGGGCGAAGGGCTTGAACTTCCAGGAAACGTGCCTGAGCGTGTTAGTGAATGAAGATGAATGGTTTTTGGGACCTGACGAGCTGTTGGAGTGTGAACAGGGTAATATTTTGTGAAGGGATTCAGGAAAAACGGTTAGCCGCACTTGAGTCCTGGAAATTGGAAGTACAATTCCTGCACTTTAAAGAAGAGGTTTAGAATATTAGTAGTTTGGAGGGACACCTAAACTATAGTATCTAAGTGCCGCTGCAAAGACAGTGATTATGTGAGTGACGGCAAAAGTGTTGAATGATGAAAGATTTTTTTTTGGGGGGGGGGGGGGGGGTTCTTTTTGGGTCACCCTGCTTCGGTGGGAAACGGCCGACGTGTTAATATATATATATATATATATATATATATATATATATATATATATATATATATATATATATTTTTTTTTTTTATTATCACACCGGCCGATTCCCACCAAGGCAGGGTGGCCCGAAAAAGAAAAACTTTCACCATCATTCACTCCATCACTGTCTTGCCAGAAGGGTGCTTTACACTACAGTTTTTAAACTGCAACATTAACACCCCTCCTTCAGAGTGCAGGCACTGTACTTCCCATCTCCAGGACTCAAGTCCGGCCTGCCGGTTTCCCTGAATCCCTTCATAAATGTTACTTTGCTCACACTCCAACAGCACGTCAAGTATTAAAAACCATTTGTCTCCATTCACTCCTATCAAACACGCTCACGCATGCCTGCTGGAAGTCCAAGCCCCTCGCACACAAAACCTCCTTTACCCCCTCCCTCCAACCCTTCCTAGGCCGACCCCTACCCCGCCTTCCTTCCACTACAGACTGATACACTCTTGAAGTCATTCTGTTTCGCTCCATTCTCTCTACATGTCCGAACCACCTCAACAACCCTTCCTCAGCCCTCTGGACAACAGTTTTGGTAATCCCGCACCTCCTCCTAACTTCCAAACTACGAATTCTCTGCATTATATTCACACCACACATTGCCCTCAGACATGACATCTCCACTGCCTCCAGCCTTCTAGTCGCTGCAACATTCATCACCCACGCTTCACACCCATATAAGAGCGTTGGTAAAACTATACTCTCATACATTCCCCTCTTTGCCTCCAAGGACAAAGTTCTTTGTCTCCACAGACTCCTAAGTGCACCACTCACTCTTTTTCCCTCATCAATTCTATGATTCACCTCATCTTTCATAGACCCATCCGCTGACACGTCCACTCCCAAATATCTGAATACGTTCACCTCCTCCATACTCTCTCCCTCCAATCTGATATTCAATCTTTCATCACCTAATCTTTTTGTTATCCTCATAACCTTACTCTTTCCTGTATTCACCTTTAATTTTCTTCTTCTGCACACCCTACCAAATTCATCCACCAATCTCTGCAACTTCTCTTCAGAATCTCCCAAGAGCACAGTGTCATCAGCAAAGAGCAGCTGTGACAACTCCCACTTTGTGTGTGATTCTTTATCTTTTAACTCCACGCCTCTTGCCAAGACCCTCGCATTTACTTCTCTTACAACCCCATCTATAAATATATTAAACAACCACGGTGACATCACACATCCTTGTCTAAGGCCTACTTTTACTGGGAAAAAATTTCCCTCTTTCCTACATACTCTAACTTGAGCCTCACTATCCTCGTAAAAACTCTTCACTGCTTTCAGTAACCTACCTCCTACACCATACACTTGCAACATCTGCCACATTGCCCCCCTATCCACCCTGTCATACGCCTTTTCCAAATCCATAAATGCCACAAAGACCTCTTTAGCCTTATCTAAATACTGTTCACTTATATGTTTCACTGTAAACACCTGGTCCACACACCCCCTACCTTTCCTAAAGCCTCCTTGTTCATCTGCTATCCTATTCTCCGTCTTACTCTTAATTCTTTCAATTATAACTCTACCATACACTTTACCAGGTACACTCAACAGACTTATCCCCCTATAATTTTTGCACTCTCTTTTATCCCCTTTGCCTTTATACAAAGGAACTATGCATGCTCTCTGCCAATCCCTAGGTACCTTACCCTCTTCCATACATTTATTAAACAATTGCACCAACCACTCCAAAACTATATCCCCACCTGCTTTTAACATTTCTATCTTTATCCCATCAATCCCGGCTGCCTTACCCCCTTTCATTTTACCTACTGCCTCACGAACTTCCCCCACACTCACAACTGGCTCTTCCTCACTCCTACAAGATGTTATTCCTCCTTGCCCTATACACGAAATCACAGCTTCCCTATCTTCATCAACATTTAACAATTCCTCAAAATATTCCTTCCATCTTCCCAATACCTCTAACTCTCCATTTAATAACTCTCCTCTCCTATTTTTAACTGACAAATCCATTTGTTCTCTAGGCTTTCTTAACTTGTTAATCTCACTCCAAAACTTTTTCTTATTTTCAACAAAATTTGTTGATAACATCTCACCCACTCTCTCATTTGCTCTCTTTTTACATTGCTTCACCACTCTCTTAACCTCTCTCTTTTTCTCCATATACTCTTCCCTCCTTGCATCACTTCTACTTTGTAAAAACTTCTCATATGCTAACTTTTTCTCCCTTACTACTCTCTTTACATCATCATTCCACCAATCGCTCCTCTTCCCTCCTGCACCCACTTTCCTGTAACCACAAACTTCTGCTGAACACTCTAACACTACATTTTTAAACCTACCCCATACCTCTTCGACCCCATTGCCTATGCTCTCATTAGCCCATCTATCCTCCAATAGCTGTTTATATCTTACCCTAACTGCCTCCTCTTTTAGTTTATAAACCTTCACCTCTCTCTTCACTGATGCTTCTATTCTCCTTGTATCCCATCTACCTTTTACTCTCAGTGTAGCTACAACTAGAAAGTGATCTGATATATCTGTGGCCCCTCTATAAACATGTACATCCTGAAGTCTACTCAACAGTCTTTTATCTACCAATACATAATCCAACAAACTACTGTCATTTCGCCCTACATCATATCGTGTATACTTATTTATCCTCTTTTTCTTAAAATATGTATTACCTATAACTAAACCCCTTTCTATACAAAGTTCAATCAAAGGGCTCCCATTATCATTTACACCTGGCACCCCAAACTTACCTACCACACCCTCTCTAAAAGTTTCTCCTACTTTAGCATTCAAGTCCCCTACCACAATTACTCTCTCACTTGGTTCAAAGGCTCCTATACATTCACTTAACATCTCCCAAAATCTCTCTCTCTCCTCTGCATTCCTCTCTTCTCCAGGTGCATACACGCTTATTATGACCCACTTCTCGCATCCAACCTTTACTTTAATCCACATAATTCTTGAATTTACACATTTATATTCTCTTTTCTCCTTCCATAACTGATCATTTAACATTACTGCTACCCCTTCCTTTGCTCTAACTCTCTCAGATACTCCAGATTTAATCCCATTTATTTCCCCCCACTGAAACTCTCCTACCCCCTTCAGCTTTGTTTCGCTTAGGGCCAGGACATCCAACTTCTTTTCATTCATAACATCAGCAATCATCTGTTTCTTGTCATCCGCACTACATCCACGCACATTTAAGCAACCCAGTTTTATAAAGTTTTTCTTCTTCTCTTTTTTAGTAATTGTATACAGGAGAAGGGGTTACTAGCCCATTGCTCCCGGCATTTTAGTCGCCTCATACGACACGCATGGCTTACGGAGGAAAGATTCTTTTCCACTTCCCCATGGACAATAGAAGAAATAAAAAAGAACAAGAGCTATTTAGAAAAAGGAGAAAAACCTAGATGTATGTATATATATATATGCATGTGCGTGTCTGTGAAGTGTGACCAAAGTGTAAGTAGGAGTAGCAAGATATCCCTGTTATCTTAGCGTGTTTATGAGACAGAAAAAGAAACCAGCAATCCTACCATCATGCAAAACAATTACAGGTTTTTGTTTCACAGTCATCTGGCAGGACGGTAGTACTTCCCTGGGTGGTTGCTGTCTACCAACCTACTACCTATATATATATATATATATATATATATATATATATATATATATATATATATATATATATATATATATATATATATATATAATATATGTGTGTGTGTGTGTACAAAAAAAAAAGGAAAAAGCAGATAATATTCATAATAAGCATAAGGAGTAATGAATTTAATCCCACTGAATAAAAGAAGTTATCACCTCGTTGGATTTGTTTTTCAATGACAGATTTTTTAACAAAGCTGGTTAAAAAATAAAGCCTCTTTTAGTGTGTTTGGCAAGTAATTTGCTACTAAAACAAAACAAAAACGCATTCTCGAAACAATTTCTTGAGAGGTTTTCACCAGTTGTGGGTGTACCCACCACTCCAGTCGTCCACTTGATATGCAAGTCGAGGAGACCAATATTTGCGCATCTCTTACGTGATCTGCCATCAGTAACTCGTCATTAACACGAGCGAAGCCAGTGTGTGCTCTTGGTTATAAAGTAACTGGTTTATTTTCGGCAACGGTGTGCTTATTGTTCGTGTGCCTGAAGTTTTGTGTGTCTGGCGCTAGTGTGTCTGGCGCTAGTGTGTCTGGCGTTAGTGTGACTGGCGCTAGTGTGTCTGGCGCTAGTGTGTCTGGCGTTAGTGTGTCTGGCGTTAGTGTGTCTGGCACTAGTGTGTCTGGCGCAAGTGTGTCTGGCGCTAGTGTGTCTGGCGGTAGTGTGTCTGGCGGTAGTGTGTCTGGCGCAAGTGTGTCTGGCGCTAGTGTGTCTGGCGCAAGTGTGTCTGGCGCAAGTGTGTCTGGCGCTAGTGTGTCTGGCGCTAGTGTGTCTGGCGCTAGTGTGTCTGGCGCAAGTGTGTCTGGCGCTAGTGTGTCTGGCGCTAGTGTGTCTGGCGCAAGTGTGTCTGGCGCTAGTGTGTCTGGCGCTAGTGTGTCTGATGCTAGTGTGTCCGGCGCAAGTGTGTCTGGCGGTAGTGTGTCTGGCGGTAGTGTGTCTGGCGCAAGTGTGTCTGGCGCTAGTGTGTCTGGCGCTAGTGTGTCTGGCGCTAGTGTGGCGCAAGTGAGTCTGGCGCTAGTGTGTCTGGCGCTAGTGTGTCTGGCGCCAGTGTGTATGGCGCAAGTGTGACTGGAGCAAGTGTGTCTGGCGCTAGTGTGTCTGGCGCTAGTGTGACTGGAGCAAGTGTGTCTGGCGCTAGTGTGTCTGGCGCTAGTGTGGCGCAAGTGAGTCTGGCGCTAGTGTGCCTGGCGCTAGTGTGTCTGGCGCTAATGTGTCTGGCGCAAGTGTGACTGGAGCAAGTGTGTCTGGCGCTAGTGTGTCTGGCGCTAGTGTGACTGGAGCAAGTGTGTCTGGCGCTAGTGTGTCTGGCGCTAGTGTGTCTGGCGCTAGTGTGGCGCAAGTGAGTCTGGCGCTAGTGTGTCTGGCGCTAGTGTGTCTGGCGCTAGTGTGTCTGGCGCTAGTGTGTCTGGCGCTAGTGTGTCTGGCGCTAGTGTGGCGCAAGTGAGTCTGGCGCTAGTGTGTCTGGCGCTAGTGTGTCTGGCGCTAGTGTGTCTGGCGCTAGTGTGTCTGGCGCTAGTGTGGCGCAAGTGAGTCTGGCGCTAGTGTGTCTGGCGCTAGTGTGTCTGGCGCTAGTGTGTCTGGCGCAAGTGTGACTGGAGCAAGTGTGTCTGGCGCTAGTGTGTCTGGCGCTAGTGTGTCTGGCGCTATTGTGTCTGGCGCAAGTGTGTCTGGCGCTAGTGTGTCTGGCGCTAGTGTGTCTGGCACAAGTGTGTCTGGCGCTGGTGTGTCTGGCGCTAGTGTGCCTGGCGCTAGTGTGTCTGGCGCAAGTGTGTCTGGCGCTAGTGTGTCTGGCGATAGTGTGTCTGGCGCTTGTGTGTCTGGCGCTTGTGTGTCTGGCGCTAGTGTGTCTGGCGCTAGTGTATCTGACGCTAGTGTGTCTGGCGGTAGTGTGTCTGGCGCAAGTGTGTCTGGCGCTAGTGTGTCCGGCGCTAGTTTGTTCGGCGTCAGTGTGTCTGGCGCTAGTGTGTCCGGCGCAAGTGTGTCTGGCGCAAGTGTGTCTGGCACTAGTGTGTCTGGCGCTAGTGTATCTGTCGCTAGTGTGTCTGGCGCGATTGTGTCTGGCGCTAATGTGTATGGCGCTAGTGTGTCTGGCGCTAGTGTGTCTGGCGCTTGTGTGTCTGCCGCTAGTGTGTTTGGCGTTAGTGTGCTGGCGCTAGTGTGTCTGGCGCTAGTGTGTCTGGCGCGATTGTGTCTGGCGCTAGTGTGTCAGGCGCTAGTGTATCTGGCGCTAGTGTGTCCGGCGCTAGTTTGTCCGGCGTTAGTGTGTCTGGCGCTAGTGTGGCACAAGTGTGTCTGGCGCAAGTGTGTCTGGAGCAAGTGTGTCTGGCGCTAGTGTGTCTGGCGCAAGTGTGTCTGGCGCTAGTGTGTCTGGCGCTAGTGTGTCCGGCGCAAGTGTGTCTGGCGCAAGTGTGTCTGGCACTAGTGTGTCTGGCGCTAGTGTGTCTGGCGCTAGTGTGTCTGGCGCTTGTGTGTCTGCCGCTAGTGTGTCTGGCGCGATTGTGTCTGGCGCTAGTGTGTCTGGCGCTAGTGTGTCTGGCGCTAGTGTGTCTGGCGCGATTGTGTCTGGCGCTAGTGTGTCTGGCGCTAGTGTATCTGGCGCTAGTGTGTCCGGCGCTAGTTTGTCCGGCGTTAGTGTGTCTGGCGCTAGTGTGGCACAAGTGTGTCTGGCGCTAGTGTGTCTGGCGCTAGAGAGTCTGGCGCTAGTGTGTATGGTGCTAGTGTATCTGGCGCTAGTGTGGCGCTAGTGTGTCTGGCGCTAGTGTGTCTGGCGCAAGTGTGTCTGGCGCTAGTGTGTCTGGCGCTAGTGTGTCTGGCGCTAGTGTGTCTGGCGCTAGTGTGGCGCAAGTGAGTCTGGCGCTAGTGTGTCTGGCGCTAGTGTGTCTGGCGCTAGTGTGTCTGGCGCAAGTGTGACTGGAGCAAGTGTGTCTGGCGCTAGTGTGTCTGGCGCAAGTGTGTTTGGCGCAAGTGTGTCTGGCGCTAGTGTGTCTGGCGCAAGTGTGTCTGGCGCAAGTGTGTCTGGCGCTAGTGTGTCTGGCGCTAGTGTGTCTGGCGCTAGTGTGTCTGGCACAAGTGTGTCTGGCGCAAGTGTGTCTGGCGCTAGTGTGTCTGGCGCTAATGTGTCTGGCGCTAGTGTGTCTGGCGCAAGTGTGTCTGGCTCAAGTGTGTCTGGCGCTAGTGTGTCTGGCGCTAGCGTGTCTGGCGCTAGTGTGTCTGACGCTAGTGTGGCACAAGTGTGTCTGGCGCTAGTGTGTCTGGCGCTAGTGTGTCTGGCGCTAGTGTGTCTGGCGCTAGTGTGTCTGGCGCAAGTGTGTCTGGCGCTAGTGTGTCTGGCGCTAGTGTGTCTGGCGCTAGTGTGTCTGGCGCTAGTGTGTCTGGCGCTAGTGTGTCTGGCGCTAGTGTGTCTGGCGCTAGTGTGGCGCAAGTGTGTCTGGCGCTAGTGTGTCTGGCGCTAGTGTGTCTGGCACAAGTGTGTCTGGCGCTGGTGTGTCTGGCGCTAGTGTGCCTGGCGCTAGTGTGTCTGGCGCAAGTGTGTCTGGCGCTAGTGTGTCTGGCGCTAGTGTGTCTGGCGCTAGTGTGTCTGGCGCTAGTGTGTCTGGCGCTAGTGTGTCTGGCGCTAGTGTGTCTGGCGCTAGTGTGTCTGGCGCTAGTGTGTCTGGCGCTAGTGTGTCTGGCGCTAGTGTGTCTGGCGCTAGTGTGTCTGGCGCAAGTGTGTCTGGCGCAAGTGTGTCTGGCGCTAGTGTGTCCGGCGCAAGTGTGTCTGGCGCAAGTGTGTCTGGCGCTAGTGTGTCTGGCGCTAGTGTGTCTGGCGCAAGTGTGTCTGGCGCTAGTGTGTCTGGCGCTAGTGTGTCTGGCGCTAGTGTGTCTGGCGCTAGTGTGTCTGGCGCAAGTGTGTCTGGCGCAAGTGTGTCTGGCGCTAGTGTGTCTGGCGCTAGTGTGTCTGGCGCTAGTGTGTCTGGCGCAAGTGTGTCTGGCGCAAGTGTGTCTGGCGCTAGTGTGTCTGGCGCTAGTGTGTCTGGCGCTAGTGTGTCTGGCGCTAGTGTGGCGCAAGTGAGTCTGGCGCTAGTGTGTCTGGCGCTAGTGTGTCTGGCGCAAGTGTGTCTGGCGCTAGTGTGTCTGGCGCTAGTGTGTCTGGCGCTAGTGTGTCTGGCGCTAGTGTGTCTGGCGCAAGTGTGTCTGGCGCTAGTGTGTCTGGCGCTAGTGTGTCTGGCGCTAGTGTGTCTGGCGCTAGTGTGTCTGGCGCTAGTGTGTCTGGCGCTAGTGTGTCTGGCGCTAGTGTGTCTGGTGCTAGTGTGTCTGGCGCAAGTGTGTCTGGCGCTAGTGTGTCTGGCGCTAGTGTGTCTGGCGCTAGTGTGTCTGGCGCTTGTGTGTCTGGCGCTAGTGCGTCTGGCGCTAGTGTGTCTGGCGGTAGTGTCTGGCGGAAGTGTGTCTGGCGCTCGTGTGTCTGGCGCTTGTGTGTCTGGCGCTAGTGTGTCTGGCGCTAGTGTGTCCGACGCTAGTTTGTTCTGCGTTAGTGTGTCTGGCACTAGTGTGTCTGGCGCTAGTGTGTCTGGCGCTATTTTTTCTGGCGCTATTGTGTCTGGCGCTAGTGTGTCTGGCGCTAGTGCGCCTGGCGCTAGTGTGTCTGGCGCTAATGTGTCTGTCGCTAGTGTGTCTAGTACTTGTGTGTCTAGTGCTGGTGTGTTTAGTGCTGGTGTGTCTAGTGCTGGTGTGTCTAGTGCTTGTGTGTCTAGTGTTGGTGTGTCTAGTGCTGGTATCTAGTGCTGGTGTGTCTAGTGCTGGTGTGTCTAGTGCTGGTGGGTGTAGTTCTGGTGTGTCTAGTGCCGGTGTCTAGTGTTGGTGGGTCTAATGCTGGTGAATCTAATGCTAATGTCTAGTGTTGGTGGGTCTAGTGCTGGTGGGTCTAGTGCTGGTGGGTCTAGTGCTGGTGGGTCTAGTGCTGGTGGGTCTAGTGCTGATGTGTCTAGTGCTGGTGGGTCTAGTGCTGATGTGTCTAGTGCTGGTGTGTCTAGTGCTGGTGTGTCTAGTGCTGGTGTGTCTAGTGCTGGTGTGTCTAGTGCTGGTGTGTCTAGTGCTGGTATCTAGTGCTGGTGTGTCTAGTGCTGGTGTGTCTAGTGCTGGTGTGTCTAGTGCTGGTGTGTCTAGTGCTGGTATCTAGTGCTGGTGGGTCTGGTGCTGATGTGTCTAGTGCTGGTGTGTCTAGTGCTGGTGTGTCTAGTGCTGGTGTGTCTAGTGCTGGTGTGTCTAGTGCTGGTGTGTCTAGGGCTTGTGTCTAGTGCTGGTGTGTCTAGTGCTGGTATCTAGTGCTGGTGTGTCTAGTGCTGGTTTGTCCAGTGCTGGTGTGTCTAGTGCTGTTGTGTCTAGTGCTGGTGTGTCTAGTGCTGGTGTGTCTAGTGCTGGTGTGTCTAGTTCTGGTGTGTCCAGTGCTGGTGTGTCCAGTGCTGGTGTGTCTAGTGCTGGTGTGTCTAGTGCTTGTGTGTCTAGTGATGGTGTGTCTAGTGCTGGTGTGTCTAGTTCTGGTGTGTCCAGTGCTGGTGTGTCTAGTTCTGGTGTGTCCAGTGCTGGTGTGTCCAGTGCTGGTGTGTCTAGTGCTGGTGTGTCTAGTGCTGGTGTGTCTAGTGATGGTGTGTCTAGTGCTGGTGTGTCTAGTTCTGGTGTGTCCAGTGCTGGTGTGTCTAGTTCTGGTGTGTCCAGTGCTGGTGTGTCTAGTGCTGGTGTGTCCAGTGCTGGTGTGTCTAGTGCTGGTGTGTCTAGTGCTGGTGTGTCTAGTGCTGGTGTGTCTAGTGCTGGTGTGTCTAGTGCTGGTGTGTCTAGTGCTGGTGTGTCTAGTGCTGGTGTGTCTAGTGCTGGTGTGTCTAGTGCTGGTGTGTCTAGTGCTGGTGTGTCTAGTGCTGGTGTGTCTAGTACTGGTGTGTCTAGCTCTGTTGTGCCTGGCGCTAGTGTGTCTACTGCTGGTGTGCCTTGTACTAGTGTACCTGACGCTAGTGTCTATCTTTTGTGTGGCGCTAGTGTATCTGGCATTAGTGTAGCACTAGTTTGGTGCTACTCGGGAAGAGAAATGTCTGTCGTACTCAGGTTTATAGTGTAAGATTGTTTAGAACATAGAAGCAAAATTCTGAAAGTGCTTGATGCTTAAGTTACATTTTTGCAAATTTAGTGAGGTTCCAGCCACAGCAAGTCAGTCCATGCTAGCTATGGACTGAGAGAAAGAAGTTTTCAATTTTCCGTCGATCACAAAATTATTTGCCGATGCGCAAAAATATGTAAATTACTCTCGCAAGAAGAGTAATTCTGGTGGCCTTAGACGAGAAGCTTCGGTCTAGATTCACTCACTTGATTTTACAGATCTTCCTTCAGATTAGGTTACAGACAGTTACTAGGATAGATGTGGTGAGAAGTAACCAACTTTCAAGGTCAGCGGCAACCAGACGTTGCAACGGACCTTGAAAGTTGGTTACATGAGGATATTCGTTTGTTAGCAGCAGAAACAGCATCACATCTTGCTGAGCATGACCTGTGGTGTTTACAATCAGGAAAGATCGTTGGAAACGTTCATTGTACTGATGGTCAAAACGAAAACCTGCAGTCAAGGTCCTGGCCCAGATTGCCTCTGTTTCGTCACTGTTGGTCCCTCTGTTTAAAATTATCCATCACCTCTTGGCAATGGATGAGGAAGGAGCATCAGTGGTCAGGATTAGCCCCATGTTATTGTGTGGTCATTGTTCATGCGTTTCTTATACTGTAAACCTTCTTCAAGCTACTCTATGGGAAATGTGAAACGAAAATGTGAATATACGGAACTTTAACCTAAAATCATCACAAAGATTTACCTTTTTGAAGTATAATACTCAACACCCTAAATTTAATTTAATCAATTCACATACATCCTTATTGATCACTCTTCATGCTCTGACGTGAGGAACATCACGAGGTGTTGTAGATGAATGGTTCAGAGAACCGACATGTTGATAAATTAGACACATGTGCAACTCTTGGGTATCTTTATTGAGGAAACGTTTCGCCACACAGTGGCTTCATCAGTCCATACGAAGGAGAATCTTGAAGAACAGGAGGAGAATGATTACCTCATTCTCCTCCTGTTCTTCAAGATTCTCCTTTGTATGGACTGATGAAGCCACTGTGTGGCGAAACGTTTCCTCAATAAAGATACCCAAGAGTTGCACATGTGTCTAATTTATCATCACGAGGTGTTCCTGGAGTTCAACACTTAACGCAAAGCTTTCTCTTCACCTGACCCCTCACCTGGCACTACTCTGTGCAACAATGCCTTAGTTTTTTTCCCTGCAAAAAGTCGCAATTTGTCAAATAAATAAGCTAAACCGTTTTTTGTTTTCTCTCTTATTTTGTTTACTCTGCTTCCCTTTCTCGTGAATGTCGAGGTGGGCAGTTTGGAAACGACACTGGTGAACTAATTTAGTAAAATTCCTGAAACTTTTCTCATTATAGCTGTAAATATTTAGAACTTTCGCTCCCTTTCTGATTACACGATTAGCAATTTACGAAATAAAGCACTCATTACGACCTTTATTAATTTAATTTGCTTATGTGAGGATGTTATGAAACTAAATTTTATAAGCACATATTCTTAATTAGAAGACTGAAACGTCGAAACTATCAGACACAATAATAACACAATGATAATGTTAAACACCTCCCATATTACGATATTCGAAAGTTTCAGCATAAATGTTAAATTGAATGCAATACCTATTACAGCTCTGAAAGAGCAAGGAGCCACTATGTTTTTTCGAACCTCAATATTAAACGTAAAACCTAATTCACACCTAATACACCCATTGTAAAGGAAAACTAGGCCATTATCAACTTGATGATGGCTCAGGACAAACCGAAACATCATTCGGTATTTATTTTCATTTTGGAGGGGGTGAGCAAGTTTTGGTTATATTTTCGGCGTTACTCATACGCCAAGAGGCGTATAATTGTGTTCGATTGGTTAGAAAGTTGAAGACCCATCTCCCCACTTCGCCAGTTATTCCTTTAGCATGTATTTTGTTTGCTATTAAGCCATGATTCCACTTGTCAAAGCTTTTGCAAAGTCTGGTGATTGTAGTTCCATGAAGACCTGGTGATTGTAGGCACGTTCCTCTCCCACATATTCTGGACTGCATATCTTGTGCACTCAAAGATAAAAGCCTATAACTATCCCTTAGTTTGTGCGTTCTAGTGCGAATATAAATTCTTGATTTTTATTGGGTAATCGGATTTATGAATTAAAACATGCAAGAAAATCTTGTTATCTGCTGTTCTTTCTTCTAAGGTAAATTGAATGGAGAGCTCTGATTTGTTGAGTTTGCCAGACAGATTTCCTATGAGGAAAACTCATCCAATCAGAGCCCTCATTTGATAAGAATATCATCTATGTAGCACAACCATGCTACGCTACATGCTATGCATGTGTACTCGCCTAATTGTGGTTGCAGGGGTCGATTCATAGCTACTGGCCCCGCCTCTTCACTGGTCGCTACTACGCCACTCTCTCCCTAGTCCATGAGCTTTATCATATCTCTTTTTAAAGCTATGTATGGATCCTGCCTCCGCTACATCATTCTCCAGACTATTCCACTTCCTGACAACTGTTGCCGTGTCACATCTGTGAAACATTCTGTCCTGTGTGTGTGTATGAGTACATGCACTGTTTCATCCTAGTATGGACACAGAGGCTTGATAAAACTCCCAGCGAGATTAAAATAGCCAGATTAAAATATCAAAACGACTTAAATATCTCTAACTAAATTGATTATATGTGTTCATGTACCATTCATACTGTAAAGATAATGTATGTATTGAAATATGTGATTGATTTTTCACCAAATGATAACTTTAAAAGTCGTTTTCGTACTGTGATAAGAAACTACGACAAATAATCACCTTGCTCACCCTATTTATTAATCATTTTTTCAAATTTCGTCGTCCCATCGATACCTATACTTTGATGCTATTTTAACATTTGGAATAATTTTCCTACCTAATGATTGCTGTTATTTTGAATTCATAGTGAAATTTCCAGTTCTGGAACAGAAAAAAATTATGTAGTGATCCAGAAACCTATTACAAGACAAACCTTCCTTCCTTACGTTTTCCTGTAAGAATAAATGACAATACTAGACACAAGAAAACACACTCAGATGAACTGTGGATGTAGTTAATTGGAAATCTATTAGCAGGTAGTCTAGTGAGAGTAAAGTTTACTTTGGTCGCTTAAGCTATTAGTGCAAGAGAATGATAAAAAGGAAAGTGTTGATGTTGTAATTGTTATTATAATTATTAATATTATTATGGTTATTATTATTATTTTTAACAAAATCGAACAACCAATTTAAGTCATCAAACGCGAACGCACTCACGCACGCACGCACGCACGCACGCACGCACGCACGCACGCACGCACGCAAACACACACACACACACACACACACACACACACACACACACACACACACACAACCACACACACACACAACCACACACACACACACAAACACACACACAAACACGCATACACACACAAACACACATACACACACATATATATATATATATATATATATATATATATATATATATATATATATATATATATATATATATATATATATATATATATATATATCTGTCATTAGCACGGTCCAACGCATTAATTTATTGAATATTCCATCAACACAGAACAATACATTAACTTATGCTTTAGCAGAAACATGTAATAATGGATTACAAAGATATATTTTGGCACTTTTCTCATTAGCGAATTGGCAGCATAGGTAATGGATTTTTTAAACTTCGTATTAAACAGTTTTTGTGTCTTAATGAGACAAGAAAAGAAAAAAATGGCTGTACAAAAACGTAATAGGATTTATTTTTAGTGTTTGCTTCTCGACTAATCATTCAATTTTTACAGGACGGAAGTAAATATATGTTTAATATGTAGGTTTTATATATATTAGTAGGTTTAACCCGGTGACAGGATAACCTGACCAGAATATGCAAAGCAAAAGACCCATAAAAACATTGATTCTATTAAAGAACAAAGAATTTGCTGTAAATATGTTTTTATAGGAATATATTCCCTTTCATGAGTTTATTTTGGTACGAGTTTTGTGCAGAAGGTTGAGCACACAGCATAGGCCTACCGTAAGATATTCATCTGGATATTTTCATAATGATATGTATTCATCTTTTTGTGTTTGTTTAAAGCCTTTTTCATTGTACTACCTCGAGATTGGAAAATTATTTCCCAAGGTTCCTACGAATGTGCGTGTGTTTGTGTGTGTGCACTCACCTAGTTACTCACCTAGTTGAGGTTGCATGGGTCGAGTCAAAGCTTCTGGCCCCGCCTCTTCACTGGTCGCTACTAGGTCACTCTCCTTGAACCGTGAGCTTTATCATACCTCTGCTTAAAGCTATGTATGGATCCTGTCTCCACTACATCGCTTCCCAAACTATTCCACTTCCTGACTACTCTGTGGCTGAAGAAATACTTCCTAACATCCCTGTGATTCATCTGTGTCTTCAACTTCCAACTGTGTCCCCTTGTTACTGTGTCCAATCTCTGAAACATCCTGTCTTTGTCCACATTGTCAATTCCTCTCAGTATTTTGTATGTCGTTATTATGTCCCCCCTATCTCTACTGTCCTCCAGTGTCGTCAGGTTGATTTCCCTTAACCTCTCCTCGTAGGACATACCTCTTAGCTCTGGGACTAGTCTTGTTGCAAACCTTTGCACTTTCTCTAGTTTCTTTACGTGCTTGGCTAGGTGTGGGTTCCAAACTGGTGCCGCATACTCCAATATGGGCCTAACGTACACGGTGTACAGGGTCCTGAATGATTCCTTATTAAGATGTCGGAATGCTGTTCTGAGGTTTGCCAGGCGCCCATATGCTGCAGCAGTTATTTGGTTGATGTGCGCTTCATGAGATGTGCCTGGTGTTATACTCACCCCAAGATCTTTTTCCTTGAGTGAGGTTTGTAGTCCCTGGCCCCCTAGACTGTACTCCATCTGCTGTCTTGTTTGCCCTTCCCCAATCTTCATGACTTTGCACTTGTTGGGATTGAACTTCAGGAGCCAATTGCTGGACCAGGTCTGCAGTCTGTCCAGATCCCTTTGTAGTTCTGCCTGGTCTTCGATCGAATGAATTCTTCTCATCAACTTCACGTCATCTGCAAACAGGGACACCTCGTAGTCTATTCCTTCCGTCATGTCGTTCACAAATACCAGAAACAGCACTGGTCCTAGGACTGACCCCTGTGGGACCCCGCTGGTCACAGGTGCCCACTGTGACACCTCGCCACGTACCATGACTCGCTGCTGTCTTCCTGACAAGTATTTCCTGATCCATTGTAGTGCCTTCCCTCTTATCCCTGCTTGGTCCTCCAGTTTTTGCACTAATCTCTTGTGTGTGTGTGTGTGTGTGTGTGTGTGTGTGTGTGTGTGTGTGTGTGTGTGTGTGTGTGTGTGTGTGTGTTTGTTTGTGTGCGCGCGCTTGTGTGTGTGTGGGTGCATGTGTGTGTGTGTTTGTGTGTGCGCGCATGTGCGCGCGCGCGCGCGCGCGCGTGTGTGTGTGTGTGTGTGTGTGTGTGTGTGTGTGTGTTTGTGTGTGTGTGTGTGTGTGTGTGTGTGTGTGTATGTGGGTATGTATGTATGCGTGAGTGAGAATGTGTGTACGTGTGTAAGTGTGAGTGTGTTACCGTCAAGAATTCGACCTGGTGACCGTTAATAATTCGGCCTGGTAACCGTCAATAATTCGACCTGGTAACCGTCAATAATTCGACCTGGTGGCCGTCAAAATTTCGACCTGGTGACCAAGACTTCGGCCTGGTGACCGTCAAAAAATCGACCTTGTAACTGTCAACACTTCGACCTAGAGACCGTCAAGAATTCGACCTGATGACCGTCAGGACTTTGACCTAGTGACCGTCAATAATTCGACCTGGTGACCGTCAATAATTCCACCTGGTGACCGTCAATAATTCGACCTGGTAACCGTAAATAATTCGACCTGGTGATCGTCAAGACTTCGACCTGGTGACCATCAAGACTTCGACGTGGTGACCGTCAAAAAATCGACCTGGTAACTGTCAAGACTTCGACCTAGTGACCATCAAGAATTCGACCTAGTGACCGTCAAGTATTCGACCTGGTGAGCGACAAGATCCCGGTGATCGGTCTCATGACGTGTCAATTTCTCTCTCTGCTTCTTTAAGATGTGATCCTCAGAATAAACATTCCAGTGTTTGTTCACATCAGACTTGTAAGTTTGTTATCGATCATCTTATTATATTACTAATATATACAATGATCTGGAACTTACCCCCTTCTGCTGCATTTGGGAATAACGCCGTTAAAACTATAATTTATTAAAATCTAGTATAACATCTTGTGTTTTAGCTTGTGTTTGTATATGTGTGATTGAATGTGTGCATGTATATAATATATATCTTTCAAAGAAGGATTTTTTTGGGGGGTCTTTATTCTCAACAGAGCGATTCCATGGGTACCTCTGGCTCTGGACAGAGGGACCGTCAAATCTCATGTATGGGTATTTCTCACATCCTTATATCTTATTCCTCCCAAGTCCACATATATTATAGCATCTGTCGTTAAATGCTAACACGCTTTCACAATGTCTCCGGCAATTATTTATACTAGACATTCCTTGACAATCGATGTAATGAATTTAAAAAAAATATATATTAATTGCACATATTCTCTTTTGATGGTATTAAATTCAATACTTTCATATTATTTAATTAAAAAGGTTAACATTGGATATATTTTAATGAGTGCGTTGCTGGCACGGTAGAAAGAATATGTATACCTCTATACAGCACGTCATTAGGATTTGCTTTAACTATTCCTGTCAGCCGTGTTAGCATGCATTTCTGAACAACATATATACACCGGTAGGTGTCTAGTTCATGGCACATATGCCAAGGGTTTATTTTAATTCCTTTAATTGGGATTGAAGTATCCTTGATTTGTGGCTAATTAGTTACATGCAACCTTAATTAATGATCCTTAGTGTATAGTCAATATGCATTAAACTCGTTTAACTTAGCTAACAATACACGTACGGTCTATATATTCTGACTCATACATCACTCCTGATATGTCTGTACTGGGAGTAACAAGTCATGTAAGCTGCCAAGGCTGTATATATGCATCTACGCAAATGTATATATGTCTATATGTTGTTTGTATATATGTATGTAAAGATTATATGCACTTATAGTTTCTTAATCCCCATTTTAGATATAAAGTTTCCAATGACTGCATCATATTTGCAGTTTGATTCAGCTTAAACTTAGCTAACTTGAGGATATTCTAACACAAACTATCACATCAGATATTCGTGATAACAATATTTTGCATCTTGTACTGACAACAGACTGAGATGCAAAATATCGCTAGGCTAACTCTCTGTTAGAGACCAGCGAACTTTGATAAAATGCGCCGAGATATTAGAAACTTAAACTTAGAAAGGTTATAGGAAAGCATACCCAAGGGATGCGTTAGTGGTGGTAGTAGTTGTAGATATCCTCTGAACCAAGATACCATGATGTTGCAGTGTCTGACAAGTTGTACATGAATGGTATACAATACCGAGAAGTTGAAAATTAAGACGCATGTGCAGCATCTGGGTATCTTCACGACTACGGTGCTCTTCACGCCAGTTCTACTGTCTTCCATTCATGTCCTTGAATTTATATTGATAAAGCCACTGGATGGCGAAACGTCTACACTAAAGATACCCAGATGTTGCACATGTGTCTTAATTTTCAAGGTAGGTTTTGTTTGCGTAAATTAGGCTAGAAAGGTTAAGTTTGGAGAGATTAGACTATCGTCTGTTAGGGAAAATTAACCAAGTTTGACAGATCTAAATGTATGTTCTTCAGTGTATTTATATCCATTCTGTATAATGGAGACAGTAATATTACTTAATTTGTTTTCTTCAATACCCGAATTATTGTTAACTGCTGGGATATAATTTATGTCTTCTTGTGTAAAGACTGACAATAAATAACCATATAAAACAGAACACGTTTCATGATCATTATCAGAAAACTGTCCAGTCCCAGTTCTCGGTGGTCCCATTTTTTCCCTGAAGTTCGTCCTATACTCGAGAAATAACCCTTTGCATTTGGATTTGATTCAATAGCTACTATAATTTCAAAATCGCGTTTAGCCTTTCTCAACCCTTCTGTACCTCTGTCTTAATATGGATATATTGGTGTATAAAGTTATCTCTTCTGCTGTGCCTATAAATTCATCTCTCCTAACAGATTCTTCAGTCTCCTATTCATCCATCTGGGATCATTTTTACTTGGCCTAATTTCTATTTGTGAAATACATATACTTTGGGCAAGTTGTACATTATTACGAAAAAGTCATCGTCGCAGATCCCTTCGTTATCATGAGAACGATCATCGTTAATAAAATCAATAGGCAGATTACCCCAGTGCAGCCTAGACAGGTGTTCCCTAAGTCCATTATAATCGGCAAAACGAATATCGGGAACTTTTTCTATGTTATCCTTACTCTCGTTCTACCAGGTAAAAAATTTATGATCACTTGCACTCAGCTCTTCAGTGATTGTTCACGAGAGTTTCCTTATTTGACAAGACTAGGTCGAGCAAATAAGTCCAGTCAGTTTGATTCAACTTAAAATGCCCTACTATTAAACGTTATCGTATCTAGGAGCTTTAACAATCTCGTCCCTAACAAGTCTCCATCTGTCATTTTCTAAGTTTGGGGCTCGGTATATCACACCATTTACACATCGTTGTATATGTTTACGCATGCGCGGTTTCCATAGCAACGCTATAAATATACCGCAACATGAATACCAATGTTACCGAATATAGGAACAACAAAATGTATATACATTACTTACTAATCTATTATTAAGTTAAACATATACACTTGAAAATTAGTTTATTCCTAATAGAAGGGGTCGGTGATTGACTCACCTTCATACTGGATAACTCTGATTGCTCTCACAGAAACACTGCCAGAGTTAAAAATTTCTAAAGATATTAAGTACTTAGGATAAAAAAACAAATATATTTTTTCTCTTGTACGCTATATTTCGTAGTTTCTAAATAATTTATGAAATATATACACTAATATTCTACAAAAAGATCACTCTGAATTCATCCGCTCGGATTTCATCCTCTTTTCTGCAACTTGCAAGCTCCTGATGTGTGGATTGCAACACACACAGACACACACGTATATATACACACACACACACACATATATATATATATTTTATATATATATTTTATATATATATATATATATATATATATATATATATATATATATATATATATATATATATAGAGAGAGAGAGAGAGAGAGAGATTTTCGCATTATAATCAGTAACAAACACGTAACAATATGTACTAGACATGTATCTCTCACATCTCATGTACTGTATATGCCATTTTTATGTCAATGTATCTCTTAAACCTTTTGAACCATATTATGTAATAAAATATACCTTTTGGTAAAAAAGAATGAAAAGATGGGGCGATAGGGGAAGTGGAATATTTAAACAGCTTCAGGAAGAAATCCAAATGTTCTTCCTTGAAGCCTTTTTATCCACTTCTCCGAGGCTATGGGTCCCACAATTTACACCAGAGGTGGACCCCATCCTAGATATATATATATATATATATATATATATATATATATATATATATATATATATATATATATATATATGCCGAATAGGTAAAATGGGTCAGTTAGCAAAAATTCTTTTAAAATTCACTCTTTTCTAAAGTTTTCTCTTATACGTTTAAAGATATATATACCTTTTTCATTTATGTTAATGTAAGAATTCATTTTGTACCAAAAGAACCTTAGAATACTTACCTAACCTTATTATAATCGCAATTTAATTTAACCTAATCCAACTAAATATATTTAGATAAGTTTACAATAATTTAATAATAAGCAGACACAATAAAATCTTATTTTTCTCGCTAGGTTCAGAATGATTTTTGCGAAATTATTGCATACACAAATTTTGCTTGCCTTATTTGGCAAGAAGAGCGTTACTATTTAAGCCAGAATCGCAAGTTTTACCTATTCGGCGCGATGCATATATATATATATATATATATATATATATATATATATATATATATATATATATATATATATATATATATATATATATATATATATATATATATATATATATATATATATATATATATATATATATATATATATATATGTATATGTAAATATATGTCGTGCCGAAAAGGCAGAACTTGCGATCTTGGCTTAAATAGCGACGTTCATCTTGCCACATAGGACAAGTGAAAATTTGTGTATGCAATAATTTCGCCAAAATCATTCTGATCCTAACGAAAAAATATATTTCATTGTGTTTGTTTAGTATTAAATTACTGTAAACAAATCTAAAATATATTTAGTTGGGTTAGGCTAAAATAAATTGCTCTTGTTATAACAAGGTTAGGTAAGTTTTCTAAGTTTCTTTTGGTGCAAAATTAAAAAAAATTACATTAACATTAATGAAAAAAAATATATCTTTAAACGTGTAAGAGAAAATTTCAGAAACGACTTAATTTTAAATGAGTTCTTGCTAATTGACCAGTTTTACTTATTCGGCACGACATATATATATATATATATATATATATATATATATATATATATATATATATATATATATATATATATATATATATATATATATATATATATATATATATATTATAATTCTTTTCGTATTTTCCTCTTCCCCCTCAACAATAAAAAACTCCTACAAAAGAGTGATTATTTAATAACTCACTAATTACACCACAGCCAAGACACGCTCGCACGGGTTTGAATTACATAAAGGGCTTCGGCTTAATTATCTGGCGGACTCGGAGCCTACGAGCAATTACTGTTCCTGACGTCAGTCATGTTGGATGGAGATTGTGGGAGATGAGTCTCTCACGGACATAATGGTGACACATATTTACACAAGCTGGACCACAAATTAGATATTGTTGTTTCACAATGAAAAAAAATCAGATTAAACTGCAGCGTTGAAAAGAAAATCAAAATTTCAGTTTCTTTAATATCTAGGTCTCAAATGCTGATAGTGATGTTAAAAAGAAGCTAATGGAAAACGGAAACTTTTTCGCCGTTCGCTGAAGCGACGCAACAATAATAGTTCTCCTTTCTTATACGTTTCTTTTGTTTAACCACATGACGGCTCACATGCATAGTCAAACTGCTGACGAGGGCCTCGATTGATTCCGAAATATACAGAAAACTCAACGTTTTAGTTTGATCTTGGAAAGAGGGCTTTAATTAGTTATATAGACACGAGGTCCAATTAGTTTATACAACAAAATACTAATCATATATATTTTCAATTCTTGCTCAACGAAAGGAATCTATATATACAAAAGTCTCCTTACACACACGCACAAACACACACACACACACACACACACACACACACACACACACACACACACACACACACGCACACGCACACACACACACGCACACACACAAGGAGACATCCTCAGACAGCATAGCACTCAAACGAAATTCATCGGGATGACAACAGACGCAATCTTCCCACCCGGATATCAGATCCTGTGGAAAGACACAGGAAGCAGAGGGGAAGGAGGAGTTGCACTGCTCATTAAAAACCGATGGGGATTTGAGGAAATGGAAGGAATGGACGAAATTGGTGAATGGGACTACATAGTAGGTACAATTCAGTCTGGGGTACATAAAGTAGTCACAGCAGTATAACCCGCCACAGAACTGCAGGAGGCCAAGAGAAGAAAGCGAAGAGAGCAACAGAGCAATGGTGGACGCACTAGCTGAGGTGGCCAGAAGAGCTCACAAGGGTAAAGCAAAGTTACTAGTTATGGGCGATTTCAATCACAGGGAGATTGATTGGGAAAACCTGGAGCCACATGGGGGTCCCAAAACATGGAAAGCCAGGATGATAGATGTACTGGTAAACCTCATGCATCAACATGTTAGGGACACTACCAGAGAGAGAGGGAAGGATGAACCAGCAAGACTAAACCTCGTGTTCACCTGAGTAGCTCGGACATTGAGGACATCACATATGAAAAGCTCCTTGGAGCTAGTGATCACGTGGTTCTGAGATTTGAATACATAGAGTCACAAGTGGAGAGGATAACAGGAGTATTATGAGAAAAGCCAAACTATAAAAGGGGGGACTACACAGGTACGAGGAAATTCCTACAGGAGGTTCAGTGGGAAAGAGAATTGGTAGGAAAGTCAGTAAATGAAATGAATTAGTACATAACAACCAAAAGCAAGGAGGTAGAGGAAAGGTTTATTCCGAAGGGCAACAGAAATAATGGGAAGACCAGAAGGAGCCCTTGGTTTACCCGAAGGTGTAGGGAGGCCAAAACTAAGTGTGTAAGAGAATGGAAAAAGTACTGAAGACAAAGGACCCAGAAAAATAGAGAGATTAGTCGAAGAGCCAGAAACGAGTATGCACAGATAAGGAGGAAGGCCCAGCGACAGTATGAAAACGACATAGCATCAAAAGTCAAATCTGATCCGAAGCTGTTGTATAGGCACATCAGGAAGTCAGAACAGAGGGATACACCCACAAGGGTTATACCAACAAGTGCTGGATAAAATACACACAACCGAGGAGGAGTTGAAGCTGCTAAGTGGTCTTGATACCTCAAAGGCAGTTTAACCAGACATTTCTTCGTTGGTCCTTAGCGTCTCTGCTCCCTCTCTGTGTGTGACACTAACAGCAATTTCAGTACGTCCATTGAAGTTGGACAACTACCTGAGGTGTGGAAGACAGCAAATATAGTCCCTATAGACCAGTGCCACTGACGTGTATAGTATGCAAAGTCATGGAGAAGATTATCAGTAGGAGAGTGGTGAAGCACCTGGAACGGAACAAGATTATAAACGACAACCAGCACGGATTCAGGGAAGGCAAATCCTGTGACACAAACCTACTGGAGCTTTAGGACAAGGTAACGGAAGTAAGACACGAGAGAGAGGGATAGGTAGATCACATTTTCTTGGACTACAAGAAGGCTTCGACACAGTTCCTCACAAGAGATTGGAAAAGCTAGAGAATCAGGCACGTATAACATGAAGGGCACTGCAATGGATAAGAGAATAACTGACAGGGAGGCAACAACGAGTCATGGTACGTGACGAGGTACCAGTGGGCGCCTGTGACGAGTGGGGTTCCAAAAGGGTCATTCCTAACATCAGTGCTATTTTTGGTATATGTGAAAGACATGACGGAAGGGATATACACAGAAGTGTCCCTGTTTGCAGATGATGTGAAGCTAAAGAGGAGAATTAAATCGGATGAGGATCAGGCAGGACTACAAAAAGACCTGGGCGGGCTGAAAGTTTGGTCCAGCAACTGGCTCCTCGAATTTAACCCCACCAAATGCAAAGTCATGAAGATCGGGGAAAGGCAAAACAGACCGCAGACAGAGTATAGGCTAAGTGGCCAAAGACTGCAAACCTCACTCGAGAAAAAGGATCTTGGGGTGAGTATAATACCGAGCACGTCTCCTGAGGTGCACATCAACCAGGTAACTGCTGCAGCATATGGGTGTCTGGCAAACTTAAGAATAACGTTCCTATACCTCAGTAAGGATTCGTTCAAGACTCTGTACACCGTGTACATCAGGCCCATACAGGGATATGCAGCACCAGTTTGGAACCTACACCTGGTCAAGCACGTCAAGAAATTAGAGAAAGTGCAAAGGTTTGCATCGAGGCTAGTTCCAGAGCTAAGGGAAATGTCCTACGAAGAAAGGTTATGGGAAATCGGCCTGACGACATTGGAGGACAAGAAGGTTAGGGGAGACATGGTAAGGACATACAGAATAATACTGCGAAGAATTGACAAGGTGGACAGAGACAGGATGTTCCAGAGATGGGACACAGAAACAAGGGGTCACAATTGAAAGTTGATTTTAGGAAGTACATATTTCTTTAGTCATAGAATTGTCAGGAAGTGGCAAGTGAGGTAGTGGAGGCAGGAACCATACATAGTTTTAAGACGAGGTATGATAAATGTATGGTAAATGAATTAAAATCACTTGTTTCGTGATTTCATTACAATATATATATATATATATATATATATATATATATATATATATATATATATATATATATATATATATATATATATATAGTATTTCTATGTTCGATGTTATCGTAATTGCTGGATTATATCGGTTATTATATAAAAGTGTTAATGTTTTCAAATTAAAATAAAGCGTTACAGTCTTATTTATTTGAATAAAAATTAGACTTTTAAAAATAACGACATTAACGAATTCATACTGCAGCTGATTTCTTCAGTGTAAAACATCTCGCTTTGTGTTTGTGTTGTTCAACGATTATAGTTAATATATTTAAGAATTAATCAGCATCGGATATTTTTTCCTTAACATCAATATTTTCATGAGATTAAGCATTTATAACACGGAAAAAATTAATGAGTTTTACACGTGGCAATTTTCGAGACTCGTCACCCAACAAGTTGACGCATCCTTGTGGGCGAAACGTTTCTCAAATTAAGGTACCTAGGTGTTGCTCCTGTCTCTTATTCATGTTTTTATGCCATTTCGAGTGAAGTCGCTGTAACATACTACCAAAGTTGCCTAATCAATATGGAGGTAGTTAAGGATGCGCTAAATTCAGCAATATTAGGCCAGCAAAGGTCACTTACTAAGGTGGTACGAAAGCAATTACTTCACGTTGTGTATCACGCTAACACACACCTCTGACGTTAATAACACATGAATACAGGCCGTTTTGGCGATTAATAATACTTATTTGCAAACTCAGGGAGACAAGCGAGGACAAACGCGCACAAAAATATTTGCCCACTTCCAGTGTGTATTTGGTCACGCGCGCGAGCGCACGCTAGCACACTCAAACATGATTTATTTACAAATAACCTTTTACACAAATTACGATTCTGTTATTACACATTATATAGGGATACTAACTCATCTTGAACACCAGTAGTATCAAAACACCATTGACTTTTACTTTGCTCATTAGCTAGCCATCTCTGCGGAAATATTTCTGTAATACTCTTCTGGGAAGGAATTACAAATAAATGCAAAGAAAGTCGAATTCCATCGGACCATTAGCCTAAATGAGGCTACTTGTGTAATGCAAGACCTCAGGCACTCTAGTGTAAGAAGCTGTTATGTTAAAAAAAATAGTATATCTTATTTTATTTTTAAAATGTTTTCTGATATTTTCAGAAGCTTCCTTTAAAAATCTATGGCATATGTTTGCCACACAATTAAAAATTAAAAGCGTTTTACGCCGTTAGGCAGACCATTACCTTGTAGTTCTGAAATCTTTGTTGAACGTTGTATGTTGATGACAGTGTTAAGCATATATGTAAATAAATATATAAATTTATATATATATATATATATATATATATATATATATATATATAGGTATATAAAAACATTGTCTATACGTCCAGAGCAGGATTCGAACCTGCAAACTCTGTATCAGAGTCCACAGCACTCTACCACGGAGCTCGACCTTAGCTCCGTGGTAAAGTACTGTGTACTCTGTTACAGAGTTTGCAGGTTCGATTCCTGCTGTGGACGTAGAGACAATGTTTGTAAATAATTTCGCCTGTTTGCGAATTGTTAAGCATATGTATATATATATATATATATATATATATATATGCAAAGCAACTACTCTGTTTGTGGTTGTTTTGCATATTCTGAAATCACCTGTTTACTGTGATCTTATTGTATATATATATATATATATATATATATATATATATATATATATATATATATATATATATATCGTGCCGAATAGGCAGAATTTGCGATCTTGGCTTAAATAGCAACGTTTATCTTGCCATATAGGACAAGTATTAAATTACTGTAAACAAATCGAAAATATGTTTAGTTGGGTTAGGCTAAAATAAATTGCTCTTGTTATAATAAGGTTAGGTAAGTTTTCTAAGATTCTTTTGGTGCAAAATTAAATTTTTTTTACATTAACATTAATGAAAAATATACATATTTAAACGTATAAGAGAAAATTTTAGAAAGGACTTTATTTTAAATGAGTCCTTGCTAATTGACCAGTTTTACATATTCGGCACGACATATATATATATATATATATATATATATATATATATATATATATATATATATATATATATATATATAAATATATATATATATATATATATATATATATATATATATATATATATATATATATATATATATATATATATATATATATATATATATATATATATATATATATATATATATATATATATATATATATATATATATTAGTATCAAGGTCTGTGTTAAGTTTACATAATTCTTTAGACTTCCTCATCTTTCATCATTTTCATCATCGTTATCTTTGGCTTTTTTTTTCATCTTAAATGAAATCGTCATCATGATCTTCGCTGACGTCATACCTTTTTCCCTGTGTCATCGTTATTGTTATCAAATTAATATAGTCTTTAGTTATTATCATTGATAAACAAAATGACGCCAACGTCTAATTTTCACTGAACACGAGCATCCATTTAAATTTTAATGAACAAATGACTTAAAGAACTACTTAATTTTCAGGGAATACAGACAGATGTTTCATCCGCCAAGTTTGCAGGTGACACATGTGAAACAAGTGTCACATAAGCACGCCATCTCTCGGATATTTCATTTAATGAACTAATACTGACAGTTAATTAAGACTAGGTGAAGAGTGAAAATCAAAACTTATTTTCATTTTACAGTTAACAATGTATGACCAGATTTTAAAAAGTTACTGTCGGCTGATAAAATTTTTACAAATGAAATGTGAAATTATTATTTTTAAGAAATTTGAACGAAGGGCAAATTTCTTAAAAATAAAGAACCACAGAACAACAGGGGCGTAATGAATTGTTTATTAGCTGCTCAGTAGCTTATTAGTTGGAAAGACTGTGAAGATAAAAAATCTAGATGACCCTGAATTATTGAGGGGTTGAATTACAAGGATTAGTGATTGAAACCGAGCTAAACTGAGGTGAAATCTATGTATATTTTTAACATCGCTGTAATCTAGCGCATATGTCTCTCGTCTTCATGAGATCATTGGCTCTGCGCTAGATGTAAATACATGGAAAGTTACTTATTTTTTCTTTCTTATATTAGTACGAGTAAGATACGTTGCAGTGGATGTGTAGATGTTTTAGTCGTCAGAGTATACATCAAGGTGTATATATATCAGAGAGAGTTTTCTCTTATTTTCATCTTTTGAATCAAAATATTCTTGAATGTTATTGTCGATTAGTTGTAATGATCCACTTGTTACCGATGGGCTTTAAACCTAACAAACTAATTATGCCTGACTCACGAAATCGTAATGACACGATTGCAGACAAACCATACCACGGGTGGGGTTCAAACCCCACCAGTTGTATGTTTTAACTAATTATGCCTTTGTTGCATAATTAGCTTGATTTCATATTCATTCAAGCGTCACTTATTCACGAAAATATATCTCTTATGTACATATTTTTTTAAATATGCAGAGTTTTTTTTTCTTCTTATTCGCCGGTACTCTCCCGGCCCGGGTCTTTTCCAAGTAGTGGTGACCCGGCCTTGGCTCCCTATCTGAGGAGTATCTCGAGACCTAAGTCTCATGCTGAGTACAGCATCGTAAGTGTGAAGGCAGTGTTGTTGCTCCTGAGTTGATCACCCGTTCAGCTCTGATGGTGCCCTGCAAACTCTATTTAACTTTTCTTTATTCTGATGCAAAATTTATCCCTTGCTTGCAAGAATTCGAGTGAAGTTTAATGGAGTTTTTTTTTTTTTAGTTTCCCCTTGTGGTTTTGTTTCTGAAATTTGACTGTGCATAAATGTAGCGTGAGTGTGAGCGTAAGTGTGAGCGTGAGTGTGAGCGTGAGTGTGAGCGTGAGTGTGAGTGTGAGCGTGAGTGTGAGCGTGAGTGTGAGCGTAAGCGTGAGTGTGAATGTGAGTGTGAGCGTGAGTGTGAGCGTAAGCGTGAGTGTGTGCGTGAATGTGAGTGTGAGCGTAAGTATGAGTTACCGTTACCGAAGTGTGTACTTGCAATTACGTGTGCACATACAAGCGGGCACACATACATGCACATGGAACATGGGAAAGTATATCTGAGATGATGGTGTAAATTTGAACTTAATTACTAAACAGCGAAGACGAAGCTCATACAAAAAAAAAAAAAGAGAAGCAGTAACTTGAAAAACAGAACCCGCGGTTTAACTACACTTTCCGAATGAAAAAAATCGAAAGCCATATGCGTTTGTTGTTCAAGTATTGTATTAATAAACGAGGAAAATAAATCTGGGAAAGACATAGACAGGCTACAAGACTAGATCGTAAGACTAGAGAGATGGTCAAACAAATTGTTACTCGAATTCAGTTTCAGCAGGTACAGTGTAAGGAGAATTGTGTGGGTTATTTGTGTATCGTTCCAGTCACGGTATTGTGCCCATTTTTTGTTATTTACGAGAATTGGAAATTAGGAAGAATAGCAAATGACAGCTCAAGACCGTTAGAGCATTTGCTTAAATATTCAAACAAGAAGGGCGGCCTTCGGGTAAATTCTGAACAAAGCAAATTACAGGAGCAAATTCTCAATCGAACAGCGTTGGAGGCATATTCATGCTTTCAAAAAATTGCATTAAGAAATATTTACAAAGAATAATTCAATACTTTTAACGACAAGCGTCATATATGTACTTAATAAAGATACAGCACCAGCCATTAGCATGCACTGGATTAAGTATATGAAGAAATTAGGGAAAATTCTAAGTCTAGTAACAAATTCTGGAGCTGGGGAAGTCGATTTACAAGGAGAGATTAAAAGAACCAAGTCAGAAGATCCACTTCAGCTTCAAAAAATAAAGTACAAGATATTGGATTTGACAGGGTAGATAGTACTAAGTGTCTGGAAGGCGAGAAATTGGGACAAGTTCAAAAACCAGATAATCCACTTGAACATCTGGAAACAGTTGTATGACCTCGAGAAGTGGTCAGCGTGTGGAATAACCCACATGAGAAAGGAGTGGACGCGGATACCATTCACAGTTGTAAGGATAAGTACGACAGGACCCAAGAAGCAGGGAGGGAACCAGTGAAACCAGATGTATTTGATTAAGAGGTTGGTTCTGTAACTAAAACTCGACTCTCCCCGCTACATGTAGATGAGTACAACTATAGGTGGTTAATGGTATACGGATAAGTAAACAAGCACACACTTCAGTTGTTAGAATAGTCGGCGACAACCGAAATATCCAGGTTTAAAATCTGGGCAGAGCAATACGTATGGGTAATTCTCATAAAGATTAAATGAAAAACACGTAAGGCTAATGCAGCACTTTGAGAATGGGACGGATGTGGCTATCGGGGTTTGATCTAAGGAAAGGGAGAATAGCTCAGATTACTTTGATCAAGATCCCACTCGCCAGTCTTGAGGAGTCTCTAGCATTAAATACGTACCTGGGTGTTAGTCGACAATTGTGGGTTACAGTCTAGGGAAAAAGTCGAACACTGTTGATAATATTGAAGACGAGACACTATGAACATTGCTTTTCTCCTGTACCTACAAATAGGTAACGACGATAACCCGTACATACATACAAAGATGGGAATATACACGTAAGCCTGAAAATACAATAATTGCTAATACAGTCGGGCACCTATTCATGCACAAATAGGGACACACAGGAGCACAAACACATTGGCACACTTGTGTATACATGTACAAGGGAATGTATATATTTGCAAGCACACTTACACACAAAAAGTGTTGCCCGAAACATTTATCATTAATTTATTATCTCTCGTCTTTGTAAATTATTTCGACGGTTTTAATGGAATATGACATTTCTTCATCTGATTGTTTTGTGAAAATTGCAACTTGTTTATAAGCAAAGTAAATACTAAAACGAAATATATGTTATGAAAGGTTATGCCGGTATACTGTGACTTATCCGAGGTAACTTGAATCCACCAGTTGCAAGTAAAATGGTGACTTTCAGCTTACATAGCTTAATACCAAAAGATTCTAATTTTTTCATTAGATACATAAAAGACTAAAGATTGAAAGAATTCAGAAAAGATATATAAAAAAAATGTTAATACACACACTATTTTTAAATTTATTTTTTGTAAGCTAGTGTTAGCATGGCCAGGGTGAATCTAGGTGATCATCAATCAAACTATTAAAATTTTATTGGCTATATATATATGCTGCAAAATCTAAATTGTACCATTCTTTACACATGTATGATTGTGGTTTTACTTATAATCATCAGCAATTACAAAAAAACTAGTGCTCAAGTTATGAGTTGGTGATCGCTCACCACTCCTACACAAGTCAGTCGTGTCACACCCAGTGTACAAGTTTTTTTTTTCTGTCTATCATTCAAGGGTCCATTTATGTTGAGAAATGGCATTACCAGTTAAGTTTAAAGAGTTTGTACTTAACTTAGAAAGACAACTCATCGCCTGCACAGCCGCCCCTGCAGACGAGGTCTTGAGAAGCTGTCGAAGTCATCTCTCAACGGGCTGTAAAGAGTTATAATTTGTAAGATTATAAATTACCCCTAGGGGATGTTATGTCAGCATATTTCATTCACTGATGGCTGACAAATTACATACTTGTTTGGACTCAAAAGTCTGCACCTTACTGCCGACTATAGGTTGATTACAAACTCCTTGCGACTCAAGAACTGCGCAGTCCCCCGTACTACAAGAAATTCGTAACCTACCTTGCTCTTGTAGCGTGAGCTATGGTGTTCTTCACACCTTCGACAGATATCGGTGACTTGATAGAAGCTGAAGTATCCTTGGATGTCCACGTCTTCCATAGTCTAGGAATACGCACACTGGTACACTATGTTCCACAAGATTTGTCTTTATTGTTCACAATCTTATCACTAAAGAAGCTGATCACACTTCTCTTAAGTGTGTATTGTGTTTCATGAGACACTTTGTTCACACTAACGCACAGATCGTTCTTTGTTGGTTATCCTGGCGTCAGTGTCACTCTCAGTAGAGTCAAAAGTAATCTGAAGACGCCACTGCACCCCACACCGTTACTCCCCTTGCACAAAGGAAAAGCTGACCTAGTACTTTTGCTTCCTTGCCACTTCCTCGATGAAGCAAAGCAGAATGTTTGATTCTTGCTGTCTTAAGCATAGACAACAATGTCCACTATCTTTACTATGGTAATAAAGAGGGACCAGGATTTTCCTTAATTGTCCTGCTAAAGTAAGAGATGTACTGTCTCTTATTAAATTACACTTTGCAACACTGCACTGCAAGGAGCAGCGGTCGCTTGACCACGTCGCATACTCGTACGGCATCTGCGATCACTTACTGTAGCAGTAAAGAAGACGCTTGCCCCTTCTGAGAGGGCTGGGCCCCCTCAGGGCTGAAAGGGCTGAAAGGGGCTGAAGGGGGCTGATACTCCCCTCCTGGAGAAAATTTCTCCACACTGGGGGGCGGCGGAGGTTCGCTGCAGGTGAACTATTCATCACTTAACATTAATTTAATTTTCTCGCTCGCCATCACTGCTGCTTGTCTTTTCTGAACAGCTTTAGTCTGTGTGTTTTCTGGAGAATCACTAATTTTGTTTTCAACACTGTGTAATTCTAACGTTCTAGTTTATTTATTGTCCGCTTATTCACTACACCTTTGCTCAAAACATCAACTGTCCTGATGATTCCATTTGCATCAGGATATATGGTCACAATTTTTCCAAGTGGCCATTGGGACCTCGGACCATCATTGTCGATAATCACTATGTCACCAGGTCTTAAGGACTTATGATTTTCAGGAACACCAGCTCCATAGAAGTGTTCTCTCAATGAGGTGAGATAGTCTTCTCGCCAAATTTTCTCCCAACATTCAATCACTTTATTAAGGTGTTTGAATTTACGTCTGAGTTGCTCAGGTTCGAAATAAGTAGGATCCTCTATGATTTCTTTATCATTCATGGGAGGAACAGGTTCGAGACTTCTGCCATGGAGTAAATGAGATGTACTTAACACTTCTAAATTGTCCAGATCATCGGTAACATAAGTTAGAGGTCTGTTGTTGACTCTATTTTCTATTTCAGTCACAACTGTACGGAATTCTTCTAAGTCGATTCTCTGACGATGAAGTCTTCCTTAAACAACGTTTTACAATGCCGATCATTCTTTCATAAAATCCGCCGTGCCATGGAGATTTAGGAGGAATGTATCTCCAACGACAACTGCGTTGATTCAGCATCTGTTGTATTTCTGGTTGATCAAAGATCTTGCTTATATAAGCAGCACCAGCAACAAAGTTCGTTGCATTATCTGAAATCATCAGTCTGGGACATCCCCTTCTGGCTGCAAACCTTCTGAATAATTTGATAAAGATTTCAGCAGACATGTCAGTGGCTACTTCTAGATGTACTGCTCTAGTTGTAGCACAAGTGAACAAACAGATGTACACCTTGATGAGAACTTTGTCAACTGTTTTGGTTAAAATTATTGGTCCAGCGTAATCTACACCTGTCACCTCAAATGGAGTGATATGACAAACTCTTTCAGAGGGATATGGAGGTGGACCTGTATACTGACATACTCGCATATCATAGTGACGACAAGTAATACAGTCCTTCATTTGCTTTTTTCATACTTTGTCGACCTTGAGGTATCCAGTAGGATTGTCGTATATGACAAAGTGTGTCAGCTACCCCACCATGTAACACGTTACTGTGGGCGTTTTGCACAATCTGTTTTGTTAGCCAATGATTCTTGGGGATCAACATTGGATGTATGGCTTCTTTAGGTAATGAAGAATTATGAATTCTTCCTCGACATCTTATAATCTTTTCTGAGTCGAGATAAAGTCCTAAAGAATTAATCATGACAGGTTTCTTTGGGGATTTATCTTGTGTTTCTAGAAATTTATATTCTGTAGAGAAAACATCTTTCTGTATTAGTTTCACCCAGTATTTAATGGGTTCAAGACATTCATAATCAGGTTTTATTCCTTTAATGAATTTAAAGACAAGAGCTGTAACTCTTAAGAGTTTACCCAAAGATGAGTGTTTAGATCCATCAATGACTATTTCTGTTGTGTCTGCAGTATTTACACAACTTATTTCTGCTGTGTTCAAGCAGACTGTTTCTTCTGGCATAATGTGAGCTTTTTGCTGAGGCCAGTTATTTTCATTAGACAGCCAGTTCGGTCCGTGGAGCCATAATTTATTATCCACAAATTTCTTGAGTGGGACACCACGTGACAACATGTCAGCTGGATTCTCTTGGGTAGAGACGTGAAGAAAGAGATAATCTCTCTGCATCTCTTTTATTTCTGCTACTCTGTTCTGTACATAGACCAACTTACTCTTATTATTTCTTAACCACTGGAGAACTGCTTCATTATCACTCCAGATCACGGTTTTTTCAATAGTGAGATGATCAAGTACTTTGTTGAGATAGAGAGCTAATTTTGTACCTACATAGAGTGCTGTCAGTTCCAATTGTGGTACTGTTCTGACCTTCAAGGGTGCTACCCTGGCCTTTGAAGTAATTAGTGTACTTCCTTCAGCATTACTCATGTAAGCTACAGCGCCATAACCTCTGGTTGACGCATCACAGAACACATGTAATGTGTAATTGTTTCCCTCTTGACCTATTTGTCTGGGAAATTTAATTTGATGAAGTTGTTTAAACTCCCTGGATATTTCATCCCATGCTTGACTCATTTCTAGAGGCAAGTTCTCATCCCATCCAATTTTGAGCTTCCATGCATCTTGCATAAGCATTTTACCTTTTATGGTAATTGGTGAGACGAGTCCTAGAGGATCAAAACATTGTGATACCTCTGACAGTCAACTACGTTTAGTGAGTGTTCTGCATGATTTATTGTTTATCTTTTTGAGACTCAAAGTATCTTCCTGTGTGTTCCAATTAAGTCCCAGCATATTGTTGCAATCAGGAATTTCAGTTTCAGCGAAATCTTCTTTGATAAGTTCCCTTAATTGCTTTGAATTAGTATTCCACATCCTTAGAGGCATATTTGCTTCTTTCATCTCCTTGTTAGCTTCTCTGTATAAGAATTTCAAATCCTCCTCTTTATTCACAGTACCTTGAAGATTGTCCACATAGAAACTTTTCTTTAAGATTTCTTTGAAGGGACTTTCAGATTTCTTCAAATGTGTATTTAGAGTAGCTTCTAGTAAGAATGGAGAGGATGTTGCACCAAACAATACTGATTTGAAACGATAAGTTTTCACAGGACTTTGAGGATCATGTGGATTTTCAGGCCACAAGAATCGAGTATAATCTCTATCTATTTCTTGTAGTCCTACTCTTAAGAAAGCTTTGGAAATATCAGCCGTGTAGGCATATGGGTTTGTGCGAAATTTCATAAGCATGTCTCCAAGCTTCTCAGTTAGTGAGGGTCCGGTCATCAGACAATCATTAAGACTTGCTACATCTTTATTTGCACGTGCGCTGCAATTATATACAACACGTAGTGGAGTGGTTTCAGAATCCTTTCTGACTCCATGGTGCGGGAGATAATGAGCTTCTGTCTTCAACTTATCTTCGACTATTTCCTCAATGAATTTATTGTCCAACTGTTCTTGTATGATATTATCATAGACAGTCAGTAGCTCTGGATTCTTTCTGAGCTCATGTATTTGTGCTTTCATTTGTCCGAAAGCCATGCGATAATTGCTAGGCAGATGTGGTGGATTTAATTTCCATGGTAACCTAACCCAATACTGTCCATCTTTATATTTGACAGTGTCCAAATATTGGTTATAAGTCTGAGACTCTTGTGGGCTTGGTTTATTTACATCAATACCTATCGCATCTAAATCCCACAACTTATCAACTGGTTCATTCATTTCTTCCAGTAATGATAATTATTGCTGTGGTACATGATCAGCGGTTATTCTCGTAACTGGTACATTTTCCACTGAATCAATATCAGCTTCTTTCCCACTTTGAGAGGGAATGGGACCACATATCATGTGGCCTCCTGCTGTTTTCAGCAAGTGAACATCATGTTTTCTTACTATATTTTGCACAAAACAATGTTAATAATCACTTCCAATGATTAAATCAATTGGACTAATAGTGTCCGTCTGCATGTCAGGACAGACTAGCTTGACCTTAGCTGCTTTCAGTGCTGCAACTGTTTCTTTTAATCCCTGGATTTGCACAGACTTAGGCAAATCATCTACTACCACAGCTTCTACTGTCGTTTTCCTGTTTCCTAGACCAACAGTGATTCTGGCTAGGTCATATGTCTGTTTACCAGAATTGTGGAAAAAACCAGCTATATCTAACCGTATTTTGGCATAGGGTTGTTTATTCAGTTTCTGCAACACTGTTCTTCTTATGAAGGACCTTTGTGAGCCTTGATCAAATAGTGTTAGCACATTGGTTTTGTGTAATTTATTAGATAACTCAACTCGAGCTATCGGAAGAGCAGTTGCTTTAAACTTATCTCTCACATTTAATGCTGTTTCTTGTTGACTTCCTGATTCTGTGGAAGTCTTCTGCTGTTCAGCAAAAGTATTTGGGCATAATGCTGTATGATGCATACCCTTGCATTTAAAACACTTCTTCAGTGAGCATTTACCTCCCTTGTGTTCACCTAAACACTTGATGCAGCTTTTCAGCTGACGAACACGTTGTTTACGTGCCTCTATTGATGTGTATTGACTACAATACTGTGCCCAATGTGTTCCATCACAAAGTACACATTTTGGAGTACGTTTATGTGTGACAGTTTGTTTACTGTCTGTTGTATTCACAGCTTGATAAATGCCTATATGGGATTTCCCATTCTGTGGTTTAGTGGGAGTAGGTATACTCTTTTTATACTGAGTTGAAGGTTTATTATCCACTGGATTTGGGGATTTTTCATCTTGTCTCGTTGCTTGCATGCATGAAACAATTGTTTGTAAACCATTGCTAATTTCCTCACAAGTGAAATAGCGTTTATTGAACATAATATTTAATCGTTCAATAGTTTGTGGTGACAACTTATCTTGTACAATACCACTGATAAACCAGTCACATTGCCTTAGGTCATATTTAGCACCTAGAGATCTGAGACTATTGTCTAATGTGATTCTAAATGCCTGTAAGTCTGAAAAACAATGTTTGGGTGGCTTCAAGCTTGATATTAAGACTGCATGTCTAACTCTAGCCTTGTCAGCATCGAAGTAATTGTCTGCTAAGACACGTAAGGCTATTTGATAATTACCTTTAACCACCGGAAATGACTTAATCAGTTCATAGGGTTCTCCCTTCACAAGACATTTAAGATAATTGAACTTAGCAATCTCATCTATGTCAGTTCGTGAATTTATTATGGATTGAAAACCACTAATGAATTCTTCATAATTATGACCTTGGAAAATAGGTAATGACAATGTAGGTAAGTTTGGTAATGGGACACTTGTTGTTGTTACAGGTGTGACAGGTGTTTGACCACTAGTTACAGTAGGTCTCTGTGACAGAGTTTTGCGGCAGATAGCCTGTACTCCTGTCCACCTTAATTGTTGATTACTAAAAGTATCCAGAACATTTTTAATTTCATCCTCAGACGGATCTGATTCAAGAAATTCCTTTTCATAATGTGTATAGTCTGAATTAATTATTTTCAGACGTTGTGTAAGTAATTCAAATTTGACCTCAAGATCATCAAAATCTATGTTTGTATCTTGAGTTAATCCTATACAGACTGAAATTAGATTTTCTAATTGTGTAATCTTAGTCTGTAAAGACTGAAACTGAGTTTTCAAACAAGCCATTTTAATGGTATATCGAAAATTCTAGCACCACACTTAGAGTGTTTAAAAAACACTGTACTGCTATAAACAGCTGAGTTTTTGTTATGCTTAAGTCAGCAATAATCGAGTCAGACACTACTGACCCACTAAGCTTAACCTCAGGGTCAATGACCATGAAGGGTACAGAGTACATATGGCTGGTGTTTATGGCTTGAGTTTGCTGTGTCAGCCTGACCACGATGATTAATCGTAAATAATGATGTTATACACTTCATTCACTGTACACTATAAATGTCATTGTATAACTGTAAATCACACATGAATATTACTTACACATATAAATGTCACTGTTAATATATATATATATATATATATATATATATATATATATATATATATATATATATATATATATATATATATATATATATATATGAAAGCTTACACTTTATATATAAGTTCCTTTAATATAACAGGTAGATCTATAAGAAACAAACTTTAACACAATCTTGTCTCTTAATTTCTGTCTATAAACATTATAAACACTATGTGTATATACACTCAGACAAGCCGAACATCACTTGGGTTGTTGTCTTAATCAGCGCTTCTTCGAGCTTGGAGCAGTGGATGCAGGGTGCCATCCCCTGTTTTCTTGTTGGGTGAGTCACCCAGCTCCCGTTTTCTTTGGGTGAATGCTGGGTGAGCGCCCGTTTTCTTTTGACTGCCCATTCTCTGTGATTGAGTCTGGAGGGACTCATTTATACTGATTTATATTGTAAAAACACTAGTTTTACAGCTTTTTTCATAAGAACATAAGAACATAAGAACGAAGGAACACTGCAGAAGGCCTACTGGCCCATGCGAGGCAGGTCCAAGTCCCTACCGGCTTAAGCCAATGCACCCAACCTAGTCAGGTCAGGTCACATTGACTCAAGGGAGGAACACGGCAACCGACCCGTTAGCACAAGCTATCAGGTCTAACTCACACCCACCCACATCTACTCATGTATTTATCCAACCTATTTTTAAAGCTACACAACGTTCTGGCCTCTATAACGGTACTTGGGAGTTTGTTCCACTCATCCACAACTCTATTACCAAACCAGTACTTTCCTATATCCCTCCTGAATCTGAATTTTTCCAACTTAAAACCATTGCTGCGAGTCCTGTCTAGGCTAGATATTATCAGCACACTATTTACATCCCCTTTATTTATTCCTGTCTTCCACTTATAAACCTCAATCATATCCCCCCTAATTCTACGTCTTTCTAGAGAGTGCAGTTTCAGGGCCCTTAGTCTATCCTCATAGGGAAGGTTTCTGATACATGGGATCATCTTTGTCATCCTCCTTTGGCTCGTAGGTTATTTGTACACTGTAGTACAACATATTTGGACCACAGTGTGGCCTTTATCCGGTTCGAGCACGACCAATTATGTTGAGAAATGGCATTACCAGTTAAGTTTAAAGAGTTTGTACTTAACTTAGAAAGACAACTCATCGCCTGCACAGCCGCCCCTGCAGACGAGGTCTTGAGAAGCTGTCGAAGTCATCTCTCAACGGGCTGTAAAGAGTTATAATTTGTAAGATTATAAATTACCCCTAGGGGGTGTTATGTCAGCATATTTCATTCACTGATGGCTGACAAATTACATACTTGTTTGTAGTCAAAAGTCCGCACCTTACTGCCGACTATAGGTTGATTACAAACTGCTTGCGACTCAAGAACTGCGCAGTCCCCCGTACTACAAGAAATTCGTAACCTACCTTGCTCTTGTAGCATGAGCTATGGTGTTCTTCACACCTTCGACAGATATCGGTGACTTGATAGAAGCTGAAGTGTCCTTGGATGTCCACGTCTTCCATAGTCTAGGAATACGCACACTGGTACACTATGTTCCACAAGATTTGTCTTTATTGTTCACAATCTTATCACTAAAGAAGCTGATCACACTTCTCTTAAGTGGTTATTGTGTTTTATGAGACACTTTGTTCACACTAACGCACAGATCGTTCTTTGTTGGTTATCCTGGCGTCAGTGTCACTCTCAGTAGAGTCAAAAGTAATCTGAAGACGCCACTGCACCCCACACCGTTACTCCCCTTGCACAAAGGAAAAACTGACCTAGTACTTTTCCTTCCTTGCCACTTCCTCGATGAAGCAAAGCAGAATGTTTGATTCTTGCTGTCTTAAGCATAGACAACAATGTCCACTATCTTTACTATGGTAATAAAGAGGGAGCAGGATTTTCCTTAATTGTCCTGCTAAAGTAAGAGATGTACTGTCTCTTATTAAATTACACTTTGCAACACTGCACTGCAAGGAGCAGCGGTCGCTTGACCACTTCGCATACTCGTACGGCATCTGCGATCAATTACTGTAGCAGTAAACAAGACGCTTGGCCCTTCTGAGAGGGCTGGGCCCCCTCAGGGCTGAAAGGGCTGAAAGGGGCTGAAGGGGGCTGATACCCCCCTCCTGGAGAAAATTTCTCCACAATTTAAATTTTCGAGCAGTGATTATACAACAGACTTTCTGCATAGAGATTATTGCACAACGTTAATGTACGGTGCCCAGTTCTATAAAATTAATTCATAGGGTTTAATTATACTGGTCTTAAACTTTGAAATTTTGTTTATTTATTAATACATTTTAATTAACATTTTACAGTGTTTTCATTCAGCATTTTTAAATTGGTATTTCCTTCTTTACATTCCTGTGATAGGGAAGATAACAGAGCTTACTTAAGCACATTACGAACTGTGTAAAACCAACGTGATCAATAATATAATTACACTTATTTCAGCTTTTCCGAGAACAGTAATGATTTTTGGCTGGTCAGGTGTACGTGGAGGCTGAATTATTTAACTTTAGAAATGCTTAGTGAATATCATCGAAACCTTCAATAACAGTGGATAAAATATTTGACTCTTTAATCCTTGTCATGTGCTGAAGAAAAAATATCCTTAAGCAAAAAAAAAAAAAAAATAATGCATCTAACTCTTAATTTAGCAAAAATTTATCTAAAGGTGTATTAAAATTTGAATTACGTTTTCCTTTATCATTGCAAATTCAAGTTTTTATTACGAGCACAGGTGTACAATGGCCTGCACACTGTGTCGTAATGCGATAATTATTGGAGCAAGCAAAAGACAGCAGAGGTTATATGACTTGTATATCCTTCACCAAAGAAGCAAGGTGGTATTTACAGTATGCACACTATATACACTATGTACAATAATATAAGAGCAAGTGTACAACACGGTTGTCCAGAAAGACAAAAAACAAAAGCCAGACAAAGCACCGTGAGCGACCAACAGTCTTGACAAGACAAAAATGTTTTCTTTCTGGTTCTTGTTTATTGTCTGCCTGTCGTGTTCAGTTATAAAGTAAATAAATTAGGGGAAGCATTTAAACAATTATGCAAACATATAAATCCCTCATGACTTTTCTTTAGTGAGCTATATATATATTTAAAAGTGCAACCTGTGTCCAATTGAAAGACTAGAAGTTCTCTACTGATGAGTTCAAGAGATGTATACAGGTGCAGGCGAGGTACAGCACAGAGGAACTGGAGAGGTTCTACATGAATGTGCTGTAGAAGTTTTACATGAAGGAGCTGGAAAGGTTCACCATAGTGGAGCTGGACATTTCCACCATGAAAGAGCTGGAGAGGTTCGTCATGGAGGAGCAGGAGAAGTTTTGCATGGAGGAACTAGAGAGGTTCTGCATAGAGGAGTTGGAGAGCTTCTGCATGGAGGAGCTGGAGAGGTTCTGCATGGAGTGGAGGTCGTATAACCCCTCACGAAAAGTAAATGAACCTATTGACAGACTAGAGAGAGCGTCTACTGCTGGTCATCAAAGCCAAAGAAGACTTCACAAAATTCTGATTGCCGAGGAAAGAAATATGAGCATTGCGTATCTCGTAATATGGTAAAGGTATTTTTCTTACAGATTTCTTGTATATTTTAAAAATATTGGTACTTTTTAAAATATACAAAAAAAATATTTTTTACTTTTGTATACAAAATAAAACTTCGATTTTTTCTTTGCGAAATCAAGTTATGTACATGTCACTAATGCTGATAAATATGAGCGATATCAGTTATTATTTATGAAACATATATTAGAATATTATGATGATAACAGTGTAATAGCTTGCATTTATATAACTACAAATTGTGAAAAAATTGCTAGTTGTGGGAGCTAAAGAACTGTGACAATAAGTGTTGATAGAGTACACGAAATTCAACTAAATATGTTCGTGTTTCTGACAGCCATTGTTGTTGGGAAATTATTCATCATATAAAACAATTAATAAATTATGAGTGAAAAGTCACTGTTGGCCACAAAATAAAATTAAGCAACATTTCGAATTAAAATAAAAATAACATTTCTGACACCCTTGCCTACCTGTTGAAAATACATAATAAGCACTTCACTGAATTATAAAAGAGAGGGAGAGAGACTTCAGTATCTCTCTTCTCTTTTTGGATACATTTCTACTATTTGTGAAGAGATATTTCACAGAATCCTTTTGTCTGTGCTTATTTCAGTGTTTCTTGTTCTTTTGATTATGTTGAGAGATCTTCCTTATCTGTCTGGTATCTATCCGTGCTCTTATACGTTGTTATCATATCTCCTCTTTTCTTCTTACCAGCCATTGAAAGCATTTTCATTATTTTAAGTCTTTCGCGGTGATTCACATTTCTTAACAATGGCAACCATCATATAATATGTACTACTGCTGTGTGTGTGTGTGTGTGTGTGTGTGTGTATGTGTGTATGTGTGTGTGCGTGTGTGTGTGTGTGTGTGTGTGCGTGTGCGTGTGTGTGCGTGTGCGTGTGCGTGTGTGTGTGTGTGTGTGCGTGCGTGCGTGCGCGTGCGTTGGACCAACAACACCTTCATTACTGAAGGTTTGTGTGGAAGGCGATCGCCCGACACTAATGGGGCCAACATGTCCTCAGGTTCCTCCTGCCGTATCATTATCTGGTCTGGTGGTGGGACGCAGATAGCGGGAGAGAGAGAGAGAGAGAGAGAGACTGACAGACAGACAGACAGACAAAGATGGAGAAACTGAGAGACGGAGACGAAAAATGCTAAAAACTACAAGAATACCCACAATTAATATTCTTAATTTGACCTCAGATTTCTTTACCAGTATATTTATTTTGAAGCGATTAACCAGTGTTGATCATTCAACGAAATGAAAGTTAAAGCTCAATCCTCCGTTTGCTAAGCGTGAGACAAACACACTACCTGGTTTCACTCCCTTTGTCTCTTGTGTCACTACCACTACTCCCCCTACTTACGACTATCACTGCTATTTCTATTACTTCCACTACCAGTATTACCTCTACCACTAATTCTCCATTTCTCTCTACTTCTCTTTGTCCCGTCCCTATCCCCCTTTCCTATGTATACCGGCTCCCTCACCTTCGTGTGTTAGTGTGATTTGTAATTGGTTCAGTTCGGACCGTAACGTCATAAGCTTCTCTCTCTTATGTGTGGGTTATTTATGTATTAGTCCAGTCACGGTACTTTGCCTTTTTTGTTCTCCCCTGGTATAGTTCTTCACAAATATAATCATCTGATGGTGGTAGCCATAAGTTCATTGGATAAGAGGGAAGTGGGAAATCTAGTGAGAATTGAGAAGAGAATGCTGAGAGAAAAGGTAAATGTGTAAAGATACTTTTGAAGTCTAAGAGATGATAAAAATGAAAAGATGCGAGCGAAGGGGAAGAAACAAGATAAAGAATGGAGACCTGAAGAGAGTAATGGTAAAGAGGAAAGGCGAGGGAGAGTTTGGTGAGTAGCAGGAAGTGGAGAAAGGGTGGAGAGTGCTGGAGGAGTACATGAGAGTGGCGGAGGAGCAGCGGAAAGTACATGGAGAAGGCAGAGAGCAGAAGACCTTACAGTCCACGTCGATCCTATCTGTTGAAGAGGACAACCTAGTCTGCTTACCTGTATTTATGCACAATTCAGCAAATATACTGCATTGTAGTTAAATGTCGTATCGTTGTTTTTGCCTATGCTTTCCATCCCACTAAAATATTGAAAGATTGCTTTGCAGTTAACTTTCTCTATATAAATATATGCAGTTAGTCAATATAAATTTATCGATGTAATTGCCTTGTTATACCTTTTAACATTCCGAAATGATATGTTGAATTTGTCCCACATTTCTTGTAGGTTTATATATTTTACTTTGAATGAAGAGAAGGGAAGTAGAGTAATAGATAGAACAAGAGGAACGGAGGATATATAATTAACATTTTTAGGTGTACAGATACTTTTTACCCAAAAAGTGAATACGTTCAGCACTTACTGGAATTTTCGTAAACAGGACTGGAGAGTTTTCATGCACGGAACATGACATTACCGCAGGACCACAGTGTTCTAACATATTTTATCCCAGGATGTACCCCACAGCTGTCGACTAACTCGCAAATATTTATATTTACTGCTAGGTAGGCAGGGGCATAAGTACTATACGAAAACATCCCCTAATATATGTTTCTCCTTATACTGCTCCATGACTGAAGACGTGCATCATTCTAGGTGGCTTTGCAATGCCTGTCAAATACTAGAAATGGCTTCATCCTATATCTTCAGTAGGAGTCATAGGTAAAGGTATAAACAGTTTTAAAAATGCAATAATTGTATTGTCATTGTCAGTTAGATTATTGGCATTAAACTGCATTCTACAACTAACTATATAGTTTTGTGAACAACGTTTTACAGTAATTACTTGTACCATTTGTATAATAATTTTATACTATTAATAACTTTACAACCCTATTTTCTCCTAAATGACTGCAATTTTTATGTTTAATAAAGGTTAAGGCTTATTACCGAATAATGTTCGGTTTAGTTCGTACTGGCTGAGCGTGGTTACCCTATTACAAACTTCGAACCTGTACAGGCTAGACCTAAAAGACACTATTGTTCTGAAAGTATAACTCAAAAAAATATCGTGAGCAGTAAATATCTTAGACCTAGAGATTAAATTGTGTAAAGATTTTGTATTCCCCAAGTAGGATTCAACAATTGTGAATGCCAAAGAGTTAACGTAGGTTCGTAAGAGACTGAAAGAGCACATCAGTCGTCTCATTTTCTTCAAGTCGTTCCTCACGAAGGTCATCACTTTGAAAACTCTTCTAAAAATTTTGAAAACATGACAATGTTTCCTTTCTAAGAACTCGGGAAACACATTTCATAGTTTGTTTCCACTCCGGTTATTCTGTGTTTTTCTAATATCTTTCTTAACTGCTCTTCTTTCTCTCGTCCTTCGTCTTCTCATCCGAGGCTCCCAGGAGCTGCAGTCTACAAGGTGGAATAGCCATTAGTCTGTCAATTTAATAGGAGACGAGGCCAAATTCAATTTTAGCGTCTGGACAGTCTACGGGTCAAGGTAGGAAGGTGAGGAGGAGAGGAAAGACTCAAGGAAAGTGGCAAGGCAAGGAGGAGAACAGAAAGATGGGAGAAAAGAAAAAAATGAATTAAGAAAAGAAGTGAAGGAAAAGAAGGAATGTTAAATGGAAGATAGAATAAATGGCATAAGGGGAACAAAGGAATTAATGAGAAAAGGAAGGAAAGTAGAAAAAGAGGCAACAGAAGAAGTATGATGAAAAGAATGATGGGCCAAGAGAATTTAGACAGGAGGGAAGCTGGAGGCGATTTTTAAGGAAACAGATATTCATCAGACAGACATACAGACACATCGTTCTGTATGTCCTTCACTATTCATACATATTTCTCTCTCCTTAAAAAAAAGGAGCAATAGTAAGTACCAGATGTGTGTGCCTGGTAAAGAAAATGTAAATATTTCTTGAAAACAAGAGAAGAAGAAACAGCAACTTTAACAGCATTACCAATACAAGCAACAGCAGCAGAAGCAACAGCAGCCGCAACCGCAACAACAACAGTAACTGCAGAATCAATAACAGCAACTTCCTCCCTCAACATCAGCAACACTAGTAGCTGCGCCAGCAAATACGGCAGTCACAACACTCGTAACACTACCACCCCACTCATTAATTACTGACCCAGCTCCTGTTATCCATCCTACTTCCCTATTTTCTCTCTCCTTTACTCTCCTCTCATTAATGTCTTCAACCCTCTCTACTGCTTCAACATAACATAGACAGAAGGTTTTATCAGCAGGCAAGATAGAACAAGGAAACATAAAAGTATTTTCCTCCAACTGTCGTCATTATCTCTCTCACGCGGTTCCAGGAAAAGGACAAGGAACTCATGGTAATAATGATGTTGCATAGAGAGAGGAAGTGCAAGTGAGAATATTAGATATGAAGAAAGTGAGGGAAAGGGTAGCAATAACATAAAATAATAGATTAAAGAGAAGTGATATTTGTCATAGGAAGATATTAAGGAGACGGTACATGGCAATAAACTTACATAATTGTACAGACAAAAGTATAGCAAGTTGAGGAACGAGAGGAAGAAAAATACATGCAAGGCGTTCATTTTTTCGCCACATTCGAACGAAATGAAGTGAAAAAGGAAAAGAAAGGATATATTCAGAAGAATCAAATAAAAAAAGGCTGAAAATGCAGATTTAGGCAGATATAGTCACAAAAGACGTTTAGATTGCTTATGCCTTTACAGGAGCACCAATACGCCTCTCGAATGGACATCATCATGCACGTGTGAATACCGAAACTCCTCTTCATGGCGGTGAACGAAGCCAATCAGCTGCTCCAGTAGAACGATAAACTTAAGTGTAAATGCCTGGAATCATCTACAATAAAACTTACGAACATAATCATACAAAACATTGGGATATTCACTGTAGCAACCTCTTAAAGCTCGTCAGAGAAACATGAAAAAGATTCCACAAGCAGTATACCTTTGTATTAGTAAATGTCGTCACTGATAGCCCTTTTTTTTACTCCATTTGTCGGCCTCACACTTCTAGTTTGCTCCGGTGATAGACGTTGTACTGCTTATTATTTTTATTATTAATAGTAGTAGTTGTAGTTATAGAAGTAATGGAATTACTGGGAAATGTTAAACTCCTAAATATTATTGAGCAATTGATATCAAAATTACAAACTAAAGGGATCAGGTTGTCTAGAAACAGCTGGCTGTCGGAGAGAGAGAGAGAGAGAGAGAGAGAGAGAGAGAGAGAGAGAGAGAGAGAGAAAGCTGGTGGAGGAGACATCCAAGAGCGCTCAAATTCTCATAATTATAACTTAAGGGGTTTTAGTGAGCAGTTAGTAACCTAATTTGCTTTTTCTTGTTTTAAGTTATTAAGTTTCCGTGACCAGCCAATGCATGTAGAATATTGCACGTAGAATATTGCACGAACATATCTATTTGATTAATTTATAGCTACACTTTTACAGGAAACTGATAAAATGTGCTAGTTTTTATTGAAATTTCTAATTCCTTTGTATACAATAAAATATTTTAAACGGCGAGGATTTGCCAATAATCTGCACTGACGGACATTCAAGGTGAGGTTAATGCACGGGTTAACGACCGATTGTCTAACCCCAGTGTAATGTTTGTTGCTTCCTGTATCTGTTACTTACACCCTATTGTATTTATGCAGCTTTCTTAGATCTGTGTGTGTCTGTGTATGTTCTACCTGTATTTCCTATTGTCTTCCTCTTGTCTTCCTTCTGTTTTATTCCTCCTGTTTCTTTGTTCCTTACCTCTTGTTGTCGTTGTTACAGTATATCAGCTCTCATTGCTGTTGCAATCCGCTACCTCTCATTCTGTCTACTTCTTGAATAAGGCACGTGTCCAACATTTAGGTATTTTTTAATGCTGACAATGGGTGAAATAAAAAATCGTATAAAGGAGACTAATATATTGGAGACATTTGAAGAAGTAGAGTTTTGAGGTGTTTAGTCCCTTAGTTTTTAAAGCGACAATTGGAGGAGTTGCTTTCAAGACTAAGAGATGTACACATCAAAATACACCTCAAAATATCCAATTCTATAGTTGCTGCCAAATATTTACCACTTCAGAATTCAACGGAAGAAGCTGCGCAGGCGAGGAGTCTTGGCATTAAAAATATCTGGATGTTTCACGCATATCTTAGTCTACTTTGAAATTTTATACCATTAATTGATGTCTGCCTCCTGTTCTGACTGCAACTGTCTACCTCTTGTTCTCGCTGTTGCAATCCCCAGCTTAACTGTTCAACTGTCTAACTTTTGTTCTCATTGTATCTATTTTCTTCCTACTCTCGGTCTTGCTATCTAACGCCCACCTTGAAACATAAACGCTGAGCCAATAAAAAACATTAGCATACTACGTAACCCTACATGGTAAATAGTTTGCTCGCAAACTATTTACTATTTAGGAAATCTACTAGGAAAACTTGACAACATATTTACATACAACGTCCCTAGATCTCATTGCTTGTTGTTGCAGAGCGCCGTAGTAATATTTCCCCACAATTCCCAGATATATCCAGGGAAAAAGATATTTACAGTACGTTGCTTCTTGCATCATGTGCTTCATTGTATTGTAAACATTACCATTTTCATGAAAAAAACTGGTACATACCTCTTAATAATACATACACACACACACACACACACACACACACACACACACACACACACACACACACACACACACACACACACACACACACACACACACACACACACACACATAGGCGCTATAACTCGACCCCTGCAACTACAATTGACTACGTACACACACACACATCCAGACGAATAATAAAGCCAAGGTCAAGTAAGTAGCAGGCCGTACACGACAGAACTTACACTAATATATGCGTGTGTGTGTGTGTGTGTGTGTGAGTGTGTGTGTGTGTGGTGTGTACGTCGTGCCGAATAGATAAAACTTGCGATTTTGGCTTAAACCGCAACGCTAACTGACCAGTTTTACCTCTGTGTGTGTATATATATATACATTATATATATATATATATATATATATATATATATATATATATATATATATATATATATATATATATATATATATATATATTTACACAAACAACCACAGGGGAGTTTAAATATAGCTCTAGGCCTTTCGTGTTGCAATCAAATCATTAGGAGCTTGCAATGTTGCAGAAATGAGTAGGAAGTCTTGGTTGATGCGTTCAGATTAATGTCTCTAGCTAGAATGCCAACAGGGTGGTTTGAGTATCCGCTGACATCATGGTATTTTCACACACAACGTCTCTAGAGTTTACAGAATGACAGTTCTGCTGGCGAAAATGACAGACTGGTTCAAGATACAATAGTGCAATGCAGAACATCGCTGCATGCACAATGCATCAGTCCTTTAAGTGGATGGGTTGAGAAGCAGACCACACCGGATTCCACTCCTGTCTGCTAAAAAGTGGAACCTGAGGCCACAGAAGGCACAGACTCACCAATACTGGACAGTTGAAGATTGGAAAACTGTCGCCTGGTCTGACGAATCGCCGTTTCTGCTGCGATATGTAGATAATCGGGTTAGAATATCGCTTAAGTTTTAGGGTCTAAGTGCAATGGTGTATTAACCAGTTAGTTAAAATGATTTCGTATAATAATAGACCAGTTCATATCGATTAGATGCGGTTTTGGGCTGACTACTGCGTTTTCTCAAATATTCTGTAACCTCCTTTCTGTAAACCTCTGTGGTACCCCCACCTCCCCTTTCCTCGGAAAGGTATGAGGGGACAGGAGGTAGGAATTGGGGTTTGTAGCGGCCGTCACTCTGTGGCATGGGTTGCCGCTAATCCCTTCTTCTTTGCCTCAGAGAATTTCCCCTTCGGTTACTGTTACCCTTGGGTACAAACCTCTCCTCAGCTTCCTTGCATATGTTGTCACATATTCCATCATCTCATTTACTGACTTCCCGGCCATTGCTCTGTCCCACTGAACCTCATGCAGAAAATTCTTCATGCCTTTGTTGCCCCCTCTCTTGTAGTCTGGCTTCATTCGTCCTGCCCTTCTTGCTTCCCTCTCCATTTGTAACTCTACAATGTATTCGAAGCTCAGAACCACGTGGTCACTGGCCCCGAGGGGTCTTTCATATGTGATGTCCTCAATATCTGCACTACTCAAGGTGAATGCTAGGTCCAGTCTTGCTGGTTCATCCTCTCCTCTTTCTCTGGTAGTGTCTCTTATGTGTTGGTACATGAGATTTTCAAGTACCACCTCCATCATCTTATCCCTCCACGTTTCTGGGCCTCCATGTGGCTCCAAGTTCTCCCAGTCAGTTTGTTTGTGATTAAAGCCACCCACAATCAGTAGCAATTACCACCTTTGCAAGTACCACCTTGGGACCTCCAGACTGAAGTGTTTCTATTATGTAGTCTTTTGCTTCACCTGTCTCCTCCAGCTCATAAAAATCCCATTGGTTTTTGATGAACAGTGCCACTCCTCCACCCCTTCTGTTCCCTCTGTCTTTCCTCAGGATCTGATATCCCATTAGAAAGATGGCATCTGTTATTCCTGTGAGCTTGGTTTCAGTGAGAGCTATGATATCCGGTGATGCCTCTTTTATTCTTTCGTGCCACTCCTCCCACTTATTCATTATTCCATCAGCGTTGGTGTATCATACCTTCAGTTTTCTCTCAAACACTGTGCTCTGTTTGTGGGGGTGGAGATTCTGGCAGTGTGCTGTGGGATTCTATAGCATAGTGTGGGATGGGGGCTATAAGTGTGGATTGTGGCTTGTGTTGGGATAGTGTATTTGGCTGTGGGATTCTCATGATGGTTCTGTGTGTGCTTGTGGTTGTTCCTCTGTCCAGTTCTGGTTGTCTTCTCCTGACTGTCCTTGTCTCTCTTCCTAGCCCCTTTTGTTTCTGTGTCTTCTCCCTCAGCTGCTGTCGTTCTGTTGTTGTTCTGTCACTATTAAGAAACACCCTCTTGTATGTTGATTTCTTCAGCCGTGGTTTCTCTTGCAGATCCTGTTCTGCACTATTTCTGTCTTCGAAATCAGTTTGACAGGCTGATATCTTCCCTTTAAGTACCCTCCTATTCTCTGAAAATTTACTATCTAAGTCATATCCTCCTCGCCTATTTCTTTGATATTTTCAATCCCCTGTTTTTTCTTTCTGCCATCTTTCATTATGTGTCTTCCCTTCTCTCTCCTGAAGCCCATGAATAAACACTAACTTCTCCCTCTCCTCCTCCCTCTGTGTCTCTGGGTCCCGTTTGTATATAGCCACTGTCTTCCTTATTTTTTCCTGTAACTCTTGATGGTATGATCGTGCTCTGCATGGGACCTGTCACCTTCTCTACCTTCTCCCTCCCCTCACTGTTATCCCTACTCCTAACAGCTCTCCCCCTACATTCCTCGGCCTTGCTTGGTTGACTGATAGAGCCTTAGCGTAAGTCTTGTCTCCTTTCTTTCTCTGACTCACGAAATCGTAATGAAATGATTGCAAACAAACCATACCACGGGCGGGGTTACAACCCGCGATCAGAGAGTCTCAAAACTCCAGACCGGTTTTTTTCCCTTCCTTTCCATTGGACTCCTCGTTTAATAGGGGTGTACCTGCTTCATATGCCATGACTCCTCTGGGCAATAGCCCTGTGTGTGTGTGTGTATGCGTGCTTGTGTGTGTGTGTGTGTGTGTGTGTGTGTGTGTGTGTGTGTACTCACCTAATTGTACTCATCTAACTGTGGTTGCAGGGGTCGAGACTTCGCTCCTGGCCCCGCCTCTTCACTGAGCAGTACTAAGTCCTCTCTCTCCCTGCCCCCTCTCTCTCCCTGTGTGTACTCACCTAGTTGTACTCACCTAGTTGAGGTTGCAGGGGTCGAATCCAAGCTCCTGGCCCCGCCTCTTCACTGGTCGCTACTAGGTCACTCTCCCTGAACCATGAGTTTTATCGTACCTCTGCTTGAAGCTATGTATAGATCCTGCCTCCACTACATCGCTTCCCAAACTATTCCACTTCCTGACTACTCTGTGGCTGAAGAAATACTTCCTAACATCCCTTTGATTCATCTGTGTCTTCAGCTTCCAACTGTGTCCCCGTGTTGCTGTGTCCAGTCTCTGGAACATCCTGTCTTTGTCCACCTTGTCAATTCCTCTCAGTATTTTGTAAGTCGTTATCATGTCCCCCCTATCTCTCCTGTCCTCCAGTGTCTCCTCATAGGACATACCTCTTAACTCAGGGACTAGTCTTGTTGCAAACCTTTGCACTTTCTCTAGTTTCTTTATATGCTTGGCTTGGTGTGGGTTCCAAACTGGTGCCGCATACTCCAATATGGGCCTAACGTACACGGTGTACAGGTCCTGAACGATTCCTTATTAAGATGTCGGAATGCTGTTCTGAGGTTTGCCAGGCGCCCATATGCTGCGGCAGTTATTTGGTTGATGTGCGCTTCAGGAGATGTGCCCGGTGTTATACTCACCCCAAGATCTTTTTCCTTGAGTGATGTTTGTAGTCTCTGGCCCCCTAGACTGTACTCCGTCTGCGGTCTTCTTTGCCCTTCCCCAATCCTCATGACTTGCACTTGGTGGGATTGAACTCCAGGAGCCAGTTGCTGGACCAGGTCTGCAGCCTGTCCAGATCCTTTTGTATTTCTGCCTGGTCTTCGATCGAATGAACTCTTCTCATCAACTTCACGTCATCTGCAAACAGGGACACCTCGGAGTTTATTCCTTCCGTCATGTCGTTCACAAATACCAGAAACATCACTGGTCCTAGGACTGACCCCTGTGGGACCCCGCTGGTCACAGGTGCCCACTCTGACACCTCGCCACGTACCATTACTCGCTGCTGTCTTCCTGACAAGTATTCCCTGATCCATTGCAGTGCCTTCCCTGTTATCCCTGCTTAGTCCTCCAGTTTTTGCACTAATCTCTTGTGTGGTACTGTGTCAAACGCCTTCTCGCAGTCCAAGAAAATGGAATCCACCCACCCCTCTCTCTCTTGTCTTTCTGCTGTCACCATGTCATAGAACTCCAGTAGGTTTGTGGCACAGGATTTCCCGTCTCTGAAACCATGTTGGCTGCTGGTGATGAGATCATTCCTTTCTAGATGTTCCACCATTCTTCTCCTAACAATCTTTTCCATGATTTTGCATGCTATACATGTGTGACACTGGTCTGTAGTTTAGTGCTTCATGTCTGTCTCCTTTTTTAAAGATTGGGACCACATTTGCTGTCTTCCATGCCTCAGGCAATCTCCCTGTTTCGATAGATGTATTGAATATTGTTGTTAGGGGTACACATAGCGCCTCTGCTCCCTCTCTCAGGACCCATGGAGAGATGTTATCTGGCCCCATTGCCTTTGAGGTATCTAGCTCACTCAGAAGCCTCTTCACTTCTTCCTCGGTTGTGTGTACTGTGTCCAGCACATGGTGGTGTACCCCACCTCTCCGTCTTTCTGGAGCCTCTTCTGTCTCCTCTGTGAACACTTCTTTGAATCTCTTGTTGAGTTCCTCACATACTTCACGGTCATTTCTTGTTGTCTCTCCTCCTTCCTTCCTTAGCCTGATGACCTGGTCCTTGACGGTTGTTTTCTTCCTGATGTGGCTGTATAACAGCTTTGCGTCAGATTTGGCTTTTGCTGCTATGTCGTTTTCATATTGACGTTGGGCCTCCCTTCTTATCTGTGCATATTCATTTCTGGCTCTACGACTGATCTCCTTATTCTCCTGGGCCCTTTGCCTTCTATATTTCTTCCATTCCCTAGCACACTTGATTTTTGCCTCCTTGCATCTTTGGGTGAACCATGGGCTCATCCTGGCTTTTCCATTATTCCTCTTACCCTTGGGTACAAACCTCTCCTCAGCCTCCTTGCACATTGTTGCTACATATTCCATCATCTCATTAACTGGCTTCCCTGCCAGTTCTCTGTCCCACTGAACCTCATTCAGGAAGTTCCTCATTCCTGTGTAGTTCCCTTTCCTGTAGTTTGGTTTCATTTGTCCTGCCTTCCTGCTTCCCCCTCCACTTGTAGCTCTACTGTGTATTCGAAGCTCAAAACCACATGATCGCTGGCCCCAAGGGGTCTTTCATATGTGATGTCCTCAATATCTTCACTACTCAAGGTGTATACTAAGTCCAGTCTTGCTGGTTCATCCTCTCCTCTCTCTCTTGTAGTGTCCCTTACGTGTTGGTAGATGAAGTTTTCCAGTACCACCTCCATCATTTTAGCCCTCCATGTATCTTGGCCCCCATGTGGCTCCAAGTTTTCCCATTCGATGTCCTTGTGGTTAAAGTCGCCCATGATCAGGAGCTTTGCCCTGCATGCATGAGCTCTTCTCGCCATTGCAGCCAGTGTGTCAACCATCGCTCTATTGCTCTCGTCATACTCTTGCCTTGGCCTCCTGCTGTTCTGTGGTGGGTTATACATCACTGCAATTATCACCTTGGGACCACCAGAGTGAAGCGTTCCCGCTATGTAATCACTTTCTTCTCCGCTGTCTCCTCTCTCCAGCTCATCAAAATTCCATTGGTATTTGATCAGCAATGCCACTCCTCCACGCCCCCTGTTCCTTCTGTCTTTTCTCAGGATCTGGTATCCCACTGGAAAGATGGCATCTGTTATCATACCTGTAAGCTTGGTTTCTGTGATCGCTATGATGTCTGGTGATGCCTCTTTGACTCTTTCGTGCCACTCCTCCCACTTGTTTGTTATTCCATCAGCGTTTGTGTACCATACCTTCAGTTTCCTTTCCAACACTGTGGTTTGGGGGGCCTGTGGGGGTGGGAGACCTGGTAGCATACTGTGGGATTCTATGGTTGGGGGTTGGGTGGAAGCTGTGGGTATGGATTGTATTGTGTGTTGGGATGGTGTGATAGGTTGTGGGGTTCTGAGGATAGTTGTGTGTGTGCTTGCCCTTGCTGCTCTGTTCTGCTCTGACTGACCTCTGCTGGTTCCATCCTTGTCTCCTTTCCTAGCTCCTTTCGCTTTTTTGTCCTCTCCCTCAGCTGCTGTCTCTCTGTTTGTGTTCTGTCTCTGTCTAGGAACACCTTCTTGTACTCTTCCGAGCTTTTCAACCGTGATTTCTCTTGGAGGATCCTGTTCCGCACTGTTTCTGTCCTGAGAATCAACTTGATCGGTCGGTTTCTCCCCTTCAAGTACCCCCATATTCTCTGAAAATTTACAATCTCATCCATGTCTTCTCCCCCTATTTCCGTGATGATTTTCTCAATCTCCTTTCTTTCTTCCTGCCGTCTTTCAGTGTGTGTCCTTTCCTCTCTCTCCTGAAGCCCATGGATAATCACTGATTTTGCCCTTTCCTTCTCCCATTGCCTCTCCCTCTGTGACTCTGGTTCCTGTCTGTATGTGGTCATTTTCTCCCTTGATTTTTCCAGTGGCTCTTGGTAGCATGGTTGTGCCTCAGCATTCGACCTATCTCCCTCTCCATCTGCACCCATCTGCTCTTCCCTTCCACTCCCTGGCCCTTCTTTGCAGGTTGATATGACCTTAGCATAATTCATATCTCCTTCCTTCCTGTTCAGCCTCTCATCTTCGTATGGTGTGTCTTCTCTGGTCACTACCCCTGAGACTTGCTTCAGCCTGTTTACCTCAAATTCTAGGACCTTTACCCTGGCTACTGCAGTTTCGACTTGTGCCTCCCAATTCTTCGTCTCCTTCTCCAACCTCTTTTCCCATTTCACAGAGAGCTCTTTCTACATTTTTTCAGAAAGCTCTCCTAATTTTCTCTCCCATTCTTGCTCTATCCTTTTCCACTGTTCCTCCATCCATTCCTCCCTAATAGTACCATTGTCATCTGATCCCTGATTCCTGCGAGTCCCAACCATTTTTTTTTTAGTGAAAGAGAGAGAGAGAAAAAGAAAAAGGGGGAGAGAGTGAGAGATAGGGAGAGAGAGAAGGGGAGCCTAGAAGGAGGGGAAAAGAAGGTAAAAAGGGGGAGAGAGTGAGAGAGAGGGAAAAGGTAAGAGAGAGGGGGGAGTGACAAGGGAAGAGAGAGGGAGATAAAAGAAGAGGAAGAGAGAGAGTAAGAGAGGAAAAGAGAGAGGGACAGGGAGAGAGAGAGGATGAGAGAGAAAGAGAAAGAGAGAGAGAGAGAGAGAGAGAGAGAGAGAGAGAGAGAGAGAGAGAGAGAGAGAGAGAGGAAGAGAGAGGAAGAGAGAGGAGAGGAGAGGGAGAGAGATGGGGGGGGGAAAGGAAGGGTTATAGGGTCACTTCACAGGAAGGTGTAAAATCCTGTATATGTGTGCGCGTGTTCTGTATGTGTGTGTGTGTGTGTGTGTGTGTGTGTGCATATGTGTGTGTGTGTGTGTATGTGTGTGTGTGTGTGTGTGTGTGTGTGTGTGTGTGTGTGTGTGTGTGTGTGTGTGTGTGTGTGTGTGTGCATGTGCTACAGCTATTCAAGTGCCTAACAGCAGAGCCTGTTCTCACCTAATGTGTGTGCATATGTTTATGTAAACAGTCCTTATTTCCCACGTATGTACTACATATGTATTGTATATGTACCCGATCTCTTGGTTCCCACTGTACTGTCTTATGCGTTTAAAATTACGTTCAAAAATAAATACACTAGGCTTCGCCTATATGCCGCTACCTCCAAATTTTATTAAATGCCAGTAAATGCTGCTTATTCTAATTCTGATAGCTCGAGGAGAGAGACCCCCAATTCCAGCTAGAGACAGGTACTATTGACCCCATGCAACTCAAACTAGGTGAATATTACTTGCGGCTGGCAGTGGAGTAACGTTGCAGGTCTGTCCTGTCCCAGAAGTTGAAGAAGTTTGATGCTTCTCGGTAATTTTTCCACTAACTTCCTGTATGCACTATAGTCTCTAGCTCTTCTAATTTTTTCACTCACTCACTGTATTTACTGACACATTTATGCATATCTCTTATCTCCCTGGTCTTGAGTCGCACTTATTCTTCAAAATACCCCACAGCGTTATTATGGCAACACTATTTAGGCCTGACACAACCGTTCACCCTTCCAACGGCCCTCACTAAACACTCAGCCAATATTTCCTTTTTTTTTTTTCTGTGATCACTTATATTTCCTTTTTTCGGGGCTTAAGTGATTATATGCACTCTTATGCGTGCACACGCCTATATCCCACACTCTATTCCTTATGGCACAGTCAGAAATTACCACCAAAACACGAGCTCAAACCGCGTGACTCCTCCACGAGTGTGTGTGTGTATGTGTGTATGTGTGTGTGTGTGTGTGTGTGTGTGTGTGTGTGTGTGTACTCACCTATTTGTACTCACCTATTTGTGGTTGCAGGGGTCGAGTCATAGCTCCTGGCCCCGCCTCTTCGCTGATTGCTACTAGGTCATCTCTCTCCCTGCCCCATGAGCTTTATCATACCTCGCCTTAAAACTATGTATGGTTCCCGCCTCCACTACGTCACTTTCTAGGCTATTCCACGGCCTGACTACTCTATGACTGAAGAAATACTTCCTAACATCCCTTTGATTCATCTGAGTCTTCAACTTCCAATTGTGACCTCTTGTGTCTGTGTCCCTTCTCTGGAACATCCCGTCTTTGTCCACCTTGTCTATTCCGCGCAGTATTTTATATGTCGTTATCATGTCTCCCCTGACCCTCCTGTCCTCCAGTGTCGTCAAGCCGATTTCCCTCAACCTTTCTTCACAGGACAATCCCCGTAGCTCTGTGACTAGTCTTGTTGCAAACCTTTGCACTTTCTCTAATTTCTTGACGTGCTTGACTAGGTGTGGATTCCAAACTGGTGCTGCATACTCCAGTATGGGCCTGACGTAAATGGTATACAGAGTCTTGAACGAATCCTTAATGAGGTATCGGAACGCTATCCGTAGGTTTGCCAGGCGCCCGTATGCTGCAGCAGTTATCTGATTGATGTGCGCCTCAGGAGATATGCTCGGTGTTATACTCACCCCCAGATCTCTTTCCTTGAGTGAGGTTTGCAGTCTTTGGCCATCTAAACTACATTGTGTCTGCAGTCTTCTTTGCCCTTCCCCAATCTTCATGACTTTGCATTTGGCGGGGTTAAACTCAAGGAGCCAGTTGCTGGACCAGGCTTGTAGTCTGTCCAGGTCTCTTTGTAGTCCTGCCTGATCCTCATCCGATTTGATTCTTCTCATTAACTTCACATCATCTGCAAACAAGGACACTTCTGAGTCTATCCCTTCCGTTATGTCGTTCACATATACCAAGAACAGCACAGGTCCTAGGACTGACCCCTGTGGAACCCCGCTTGTCACTCTGACACCTCGTCACGTACCATGACTCGTTGTTGCCTCCCTGTCAGGTATTCTCTGATCCATTGCAGTGCCTTTCCTGTTATGTGTGCCTGATCCTCTAGCTTTAGCGGTAACCTCTTGTGAGGAACTGTGTCGAAGGCCTTCTTGCAGTCCAAAAAAATGCAGTCGATCCACCCCTCTCTCTCTTGTCTTACTTCTGTCACCTTGTCATAAAACTCTAGTAGGTTTGTGACACAGGATTTTCCTTCCCTGAAACCGTGCTGGTTGTCAGTTATACACTTGTTTCTTTCCAGGTGCTCCACCACTCTCCTCCTGATGATCTTCTCCATGACCTTGCATACTATACACGTTAGTGATACAGGTCTGTAGTTTAGTGCCTCATGTCTGTCTCCCTTTTTAAAAAATGGGACTACATTTGCCATCTTCCATACCTCAGGGAGTTGCCCAGTTTCAAATGATGTGTTGAAGATCTTTGTTAATGGCACACACAATATTTCTGCTCCCTCTTTAAGGACCCACTGAGAGATGTCTGGTCCCACCGCCTTTGAGGTGTCAAGTTCGCATAGCAGCTTCTTCACCTCCTCCTTGGTTATATGTACCTCATCCCACTTGCTGGTGTACCCCCCTGTTCTGATTTCCTGGAGTCCTACTGGTTTCCACTGTAAATACTTCTTTAAATCTCGTATTGAGCTCCTGACATACCTCTCGGTAGTTTCTTGTGAATTCCCCATCACCCTTCCTCAGTCTGATTACCTGGTCCTTGACTGTTGTTTTCCTCCTGATGTGGCTGTACAACAGCTTCGGGTCAGTCTTGACTTTCGATGCTATGTCATTTTCATATTGTCGCTGAGCCTCCCTTCCTATCTGTGCACATTAGTTTCTGGCTCTTCGGCTAATCTCTTCATTTTCCTGAGTTCTCTGTCTTCTGTACCTTTTCCATTCTCTAGTACACCTAGCTTTTGCCTCCCTACACCTTTGGGTGAACCAAGGACTCGTTCTGTTCTTCCCATTATTTCTGTTTCCCTTGGGAACAAACCTCTCCTGTGCCTCCTTGCATTTTGTTGCCACATAGTCCATCATTTCATGTACTGGTTTTCCTGTCAGTTCCTGTCAGTGTGTGTGTGCTCACCTAATTGCTCACCTAATTGTGGTTGCAGGGGTCGAGACTCAACTCCTGGCCCCGCCTCTTCACTGAGTGCTACTAGGTCTCTCTCTCCCTGCTCCATGAGCTTTATCATACCTCATCTTAAAGCTATGTATGGTTCCTGCCTCCACTACCTCACTTGCTAGGCTATTCCACTTCCTGACTACTCTATGACTGAAGAAATACTTCCTAACGTGCGTGTGTACGTGTGTGTGTACGTGTGTGTGTGTGTACGTGTGCACGCTCATGTGCATGTGTGTACATTAATATATGAACCCCAACACACACACACACTGTGTGTGTGTGTATGTGTGTGTGTGTGTGTGTGTGTGTGTGTGTGTGTGTGTGTGTGTGTGTGTGTGTGTGTGTGTGTGTACTCACCTAATTGTACTCATCTAATTGTGGTTGCAGGGGTCGAGACTTAGCTCCTGGCCCCGCCTCTTCATTGAGCACTACTAGGTCCTCTCTCTCCCTGCTCCCTCTCTCTCCCTGTGTGTGTGTGTGTGTGTGTGTGTGTGTGTGTGTGTGTGTGTGTGTAAATAAATTCGAATTTCGAGTCTGGTGTCTCTTCTGTTATTTTAGTCCTGTTTTTTCTATTTAATTTCTTGCAACGATAATTTTATGTTTTCAGTATTTTGTTGCTTGGGTTAAATATTTATTGCCTGCCTTCTTTATGCCTTTAGGCTTTACACAAAGTATTTTTGTGAATTCAGACTTTTTCTTGTAATATTTGTAAATACGCGATATCTCAATTTTTCAGTATTTTTATCTGCATTTTAAGAATTTTCAATATGTGTGATGATAATATTATTTTTCCCAAGCATTAATTTATTTTTTCCACAAATTTCTAATTCAGCTCGTATAAGTAAATTGAATTTGCGTATGATTCATCAGCATAATCAAGAATTTCAAAATTATGTTCTTTGACGTTATGTTATTTCTCCACTGCGATGCTAAATCTGTTAAAAAAGAACGTTAAACCCCATTCATATGGTAGAATGTTGGGATTGTACATTTTAATATCCACTTACGATTCAATGCGTGATTTTGAAAGTTGATTAAAAGTGCCTATTAACACTTCAGCAAATGAGAGGGAACTGGTCGATTCAGATCAAATGTCTTTTACAGATGAATTGAACAGAATTAACTAAATATATGTGGAGCCAGGTGGAATACAGTATTGCCAGGGTAGTGTCTTTATTAGTAGTAATAAAATGAAGTCAGGAAAAAATATTTGCATTACTAAACTAGCAGATGCTAAATATTCATTTTTCTTTCGAAAGGATATGTTACCACAATGTGTGTGCAGTAGTAGCTCTTAATTAAAGAAAATATTCGAAGAAAATTCTTTTGGAAACTATGGCAGATCCAGATGCTTTTGTGTTCAAACATGTCATCCTCAGATGTTTTAATCATTAATCAGGAGATAAGTTGAGGATGAATCCACCACATTAAGTACCAAGAACAATAATAAACACCTGGGAATGATAGCCATCAGTTAGAATAATAATTATAATTAAAATGCTCATTTGTAAAGCCAATTTATCCTTGGAAATTCAAGTACATTCTCTAGTGAGGATAAAAAATGTATTTAATTAAACTTAGATGATAAATTGACAAGACTTTTATAATGTTTTTGATATAAAAAATAATAATAGTAATGTAATTTTTTAGCGTAATGTAACGTTCCAGATAGCAACATTGTGTGAGTAGAATCCAATCTGTGTAAGCCCATTTACAATGTTGTCAACCCACAGAACTGATATTGCCGGGTATTTATCTTTCAGGATTCCTTCTGTAATGAAGCATAAAAGACAATCTGAATAGAACAATTTACGACTAAGAAATAAACTAGTAATAAAGACTTAAAATTTCCGTCTGTTCTGGGCCATTATCAAATCACGAATGAGATGAAAACTTGGAGTCAGTCTAAAGCCGGATTGGTTTATTCGAGGTAAGAAGAGCCAACATTTGGTCAAGCCAAGTGTGTTCCGATGATTAAAGTATTTCACAATTTACTGGAAGAGGCAAGAATATACGGAAACAAACCCATGACTAAGATTCAAATTAGGGGTGTTATATACAAGTGTTATATATAATCGAGTACACTAGTGATGTGCCTCAAGCCTCTACTGAATGTATTAATATACGGAAGAGCTATTTTATATAGACACTGAGAATGATATATCAGGACCGATGATGAGCATAGTCATTGTCGGGCAAAAAAAATAAAACTGTAGACGGTAAAAATTCGTCAGGAACTTCTCATGTGGAACAGACGACTACACTAAAATTTGAATATGAAAGAGAAGAGTTGCCAACTGCCTTTATGCACAGAAACTTGAGAATGCAATAGTCATTAGTCATTTAATATGAATCCTTTAGATACAAGATGCAAAACAACCAAAGGGGAGTTGAATAACAGCTCTAGGCCTTTCGTGTCTCTGCTCGAATGATCAAATACAGGAATGAGCTCGAATGAGCACAGACGCTTCCTCTGGTCGTATTTGTTTGGACCTCCTCCTCTTTTCTGCAACATGGAAAGCTCCTGATGATGTGATGATTGTAACACGAAAGGCCCAAAGTTATCATTCACCTAACTTTGTGGATGTTTTGCTCTAAGACATATAATACAAATCAGCTTCAGAGGCTGCTAAACCATGGAGAAATATGACGACCTTGCAAGGAGACTCATCTCTTACTTGGACTCCATCTGTGATATCAGCAAAGCCTTCAGCACCGGAGAGTTGTCAGTGGCGTTGTTATTTACACGGCAAATAAATACGCAACGACGAGCAACCTATTACTGTTTAACACTCCATCAGAGATTATTCATTTACCGAATGACCGGCATGTGATACAGATTTTCACACAATAAGACAATAGGAAAAAAGCAAATGACTCAAGCATCATGTTTACTATATACATTTTTCCTAATGTTATATAGAATTACTCCTGTTATTTATTTTTAATACATATATTGCTAAGGGGAAAACTTGCAATTAAGATGTGGTAGGATAACAACACTTAACTTACAAAACAAATGCAAAACTTTGGGCGAAAGACGTACAACTTTGGGGGAAAGGGAGCGAGAGAGAGAGAGAGAGAGAGAGAGAGAGAGAGAGAATGCTCGTTTTGTACTGACTGAGAATCCATTAAGAAAGCTTGACTTCTTGCTCGTCACTCAAGTTCTCGAGATGCTGCGGCTCAGGATTGGCACTTTGAGAAATTTTCAACCGTGTTTTATGCTCTCTCGTGTTTTGTTGTCTGTCTTTCCGGCGGAACTCACTCACTCAACGAAGATTTCCGGGGTGACTTGTGTGTGCCCCTCGAGGGTATATTTATCTTGTTGGTTATTTTAAGGCATATGTAGGTTATTCCTTAAAATTTTGATTGTAGCGTTTAAATTAGGCCTTGTTCTCTCTTCTCTTACTATTTCTACTCACATCCCCATCTGAATGTCTCTCACAGGTTTAGCAATGAATTTCACAATTTCTCTCTCTCTCTCTCTCTCTCTCTCTCTCTCTCTCTCTCTCTCTCTCTCTCTCTCTCTCTCTCTCTCTCACTCTCACTCTCTCTCTCTCTCTCTCTCTCACTCTCACTCTCTCTCTCTCTCTCTCTCTCTCTCATGAACAGCCATTAAATATTTAATGTCAATCATGACAGAGACGGCAAATTAGGGTGTCAGTATCATCAGCTATGATAACGACCCAAGTTGCAAGTTGTCACCACCTGCTGACCTAGTGAGAACACGTGCTGTTGATGTACTACTAATTACACAGTTTGGCGTTGCAGGAGGGACTTGGAGACACACTAATACCAAGGGGGAGTTTTTTTTTTTTTTTGAAGGTTCTTTTCAACATCATATATAGTTCTTATCTTCTTCCCAATAAATAAAAATCTCATGACTCTGAATAGCTATAATTTCCACGATTGCTTGACTGTGACTTGACTCGCATTGTTCAATTCGTGTTGAAAGCAGAGCAGTGTGTTTTATAGCATTTTTACTACGCGGAGATTTATAACATATTCGTGGATGGTAATATATGCAGTGTGTGAAATAATATTTGTCTATTTGACTGTATAAAGGAATTTGAAATACTTTTCACGATCGTATCTTTGTTCACATCAACTTTATAAACTATTCTTAACGGCACGATGTGTGTGTGTGTGTGTGTGTGTGTGTGTGTGTGTGTGTATGTGTGTGTGTGTGTGTGTGTGTGTGTGTGTGTGTGTGTGTGTGTGTGTGTGTGTGTGTGTGTGTGTGTACTCATTTGTACCCACCTGTTTGTGGTTGCAGGGATCGAGACTCAGCTCCTGGCCCCGCCTCTTCACTTACCGCTACTGGGTCCCTTCTCTCCCTGCTCCATGAGCTTTACCATAGGTTAGATAAATACATGAGTGGGTGTGGGTGGGTGTGAGTTGGACCTGACTAGCTTGTGTTGCTGGGTCTGGTAGAGTGCTCCATCCTTGAGTGGGGATGACCAGACTGAGTGGGTCATTGGGATAATCCGGGGGGTGGGTCATTGGTCTAATCCGGGGGGGAAGACATGGACCTGCTCCGCATGGGTCAGAAGGCCTGTTGCAGTGTTCCTTCTTTCTTATGTTCTTATGTATGGTTCCTGCCTCTACTACATCACTTGCCAGACTGTTCAACTTCCTAACAACTCTATGGCTGAATAAATAATTCCTCACATCCCTTTGACTCTGTGTCCCATCTCTGGAACATCTTGTCTCTGTCCACCTTATCTATCCCACATAGTATTTTGTATGTCGTTATCATGTCTCCCCTGACCCTCCTGTCCTCCAGTGTCGTCAGGCCGATTTCCCTTAACCATTCTTCGTAGGACAGTCCCCTTAGCTGAAATGCCTCACGGAAGATGTACATCCAAGACATCATATTACTAATTAAATTGAATGTAAATGAAAATATATCGTTAATTTTTTTTTTTTTCAACAAGTCGGCCGTCTCCCACCGAGGCAGGGTGACCCAAAAAAAGAAAGAAAATCCCAAAATGAAAATACTTTCATCATTCAACACTTTCACCACACTCACACATTATCACTGTTTTTGCAGAGGTGCTCAGAATACAACAGTTTAGCATATACGTACAAAGATACACAACTTATCCCTCCAAACTTCCAATATCCAAAACCCCTCCTTTAAATTGCAGGCATTGTACTTCCCATTTCCAGGACTCAAGTCCGACTATATGAAAATAACCGGTTTCCCTGAATCCCTTCACTAAATATTACCCTGCTCACACTCCAACAGATCGTCAGGTCCCAAGTACCATTCGTCTCCATTCACTCCTATGTAACACGCTCACGCACGCTTGCTGGAAGTCCAAGCCCCTCGCCCACAAAACCTCCTTTACCCCCTCTCTCCAACCCTTTCGAGGACGACCCCTACCCCGCCTTCCTTCCCCTATAGATTTATATGCCATTCTACTTTGATCCATTCTCTCTAAATGACCAAACCACCTCAACAACCCCTCTTCAGCCCTCTGACTAATGCTTTTATTAACTCCACACCTTTTCCTAATTTCCACACTCCGAATTTTCTGCATAATATTTACACCACACATTGCCCTTAGACAGGACATCTCCACTGCCTCCAACCGTCTCCTCGCTGCTGCATTTACCACCCAAGCTTCACATCCATATAAGAGTGTTGGTACTACTATACTTTCATACATTCCCTTCTTTGCCTCCATAGATAACGTTTTTCGACTCCACATATACCTCAACGCACCACTCACCTTTTTTCCCTCATCAATTCTATGATTAACCTCATCCTTCATAAATCCATCCTCCGACACGTCAACTCCCAAGTATCTGAAAACATTCACTTCTTCCATACTCCTCCTCCCCAATTTGATATCCAGTTTTTCTTTATCTAAATCATTTGATACCCTCATCACCTTACTCTTTTCTATGTGCACTTTCAACTTTCTATCTTTACACACATTCCCAAACTCATCCACTAACCTTGCAATTTTTCTTTAGAATCTCCCATACGCACAGTATCATCAGCAAAAAGTAACTGTGTCAATTCCCATTTTGAATTTGATTTCCCATAAATTAATCCCACCCCTCTCCCGAACACCCTAGCATTTATTTCTTTTACAACCCCATCTACAAATATATTAAACAACCATGGTGACATTATACATCCCTGTCTAAGACCTACTTTTACCGGGAAGTATTCTCCCTCTCTTCCACACACCCTAACCTGAGCCTCACTATCCTCATAAAAACTCTTTACAACATTTAGTAACTTACCACCTATTCCATATACTTGCAACATCTGCCACATTGCTCCTCTATCCACTCTTTCATATGCCTTTTCTAAATCCAGTAAATGCAGTATCGTTAAGTATTACCAAAAAAAAAAAAAATCGAAATCTGGAATGTCATATGTTGGTAACTACTTACACTGATTTTTGAGTCATTATATTTTAATGACATAAAATGGAGTCAAATGTTCCGCAATTTTCTACTCTGCTGCCTCTTCTTTACACAGTTTGTGATTTATGCCTAAAATTATAGCAATTTGGCAGTAACATTCGTGTTATTAATAATACATAAGAAGCTTGCGTGTGTGCCAGGTCAAAGAGTGATAAGGATATTTTACCAAGTCAGTAATTACTATCGGCAGCAGACTCACGCTGTGCGGATCTTCAACCCCAAGAAAATGTATTTTGGATGCAAACAAATTCATCATAATGACTGAACAATTTATGAATGTAATGAATATAATTTTTCATATATAATTAAAGGAAGTCAAAACGTGGAGTTATAATTACAGTAATTGTTAGAAAGTGACGAAATATCCATCTGAGGCACGGTGTGGGAGCAGGCATCTACGAAAAGAGAAAGAGAGGGATGAAGAGAGAGAGAAAGAGAGAGAGGGAGAGAGAGATAGCGAGCAACAACAGTGGATTCCTGCATCAGAGGGTAAAGGGCAGGAGCCACACGTTCCACCGTCTGTGACTGACGAATTTACATGTAAACTGATAAGGGGGGTCAGAAGAAATACAATTCCTAACTGGCTTTGTCTTGTTTTGCTGTATAAAATTCTACTCTGACTTTGTAGACAAGGGATGAGAGAAGTTCTCTCAGCTCCGTAAACAATGAAGGGAGTTTAATATAAAAATGTATTCATTTTATTTTAAATCCCTATTCCAGTCAGTCATGAAGACTCAGAACATCTTGAATATTTATTGACTTTGGAAGAAGAAAAAGGGAAAATGAGGGGAATGACATATTGTAAAAAGGAAACACACGGATCTAGAATGAAGGAGGAGGAGGAGGAGGAGGAGGAGGAGGGGGAGGAGGAGGGTAATACGACATGAGGAAAATATTCCTTTTCTTTAAAAAACAAAAAGTCAAAATACCGTGACTGGAACAGTACGTAAATAACCCGCACATGTGAGAAAGAAGCTTATGCTGATGTTTCGGTACGGCTTGTACCATTCGCAAGTCACACTTCGTGACTTGTGAATGATATAAGTCGGACCGAAACGTCGACATAAGCTTCTTCCTCACATGTGCCGGTTATCTGTAAATTCCTCTTCTTTCCTACATCTCTTAACCAGAGCCTCACTCAAAAGTATTCTTCCTGGCTTTTAACGGCTTACCAGACAGGTTGTCACGGGCGAGGACCACCCTTGTCTGAAAGAGTCCGAAGTTCCTACCGGACAACCTTGGAAATCTACATTTTTCGTCATAAATAACAGATCCACATGAAGCCAATCAAACAGCAGTTGGATACTGAATACCTGTAATATACCTGTTACCAATTTTAAGTTTTTTGCAGCTCGACTTTGGGCAGGACTTCTCTGAGGATTGCTGGTTCAGTCAGGCAGTTCAACTTTTCATGAATAATAATTAGGAAAATCTATTTACGTTCTCAGCATATATAGTACTTTCACATTTTTAATCATTCCAACAGTTTGAATACACAAATTCTTTTTTCCGTAAGTGCCTTACAGTGATTAGCAAATATTTGCAGCAAGAAAATGGGTCCTTGCCAGCTTGATGGCCGGTTGCAGTAAGAGCTTCCACAAAAAAGCTGTTTCAAGTGTTGCTAGCGGTGCAATAACAACTGATGACATTTTTTTTGTTGGGCTAAATGGTCTCCCATTTAGGCAACAAAGAATGTTAGTGTTTTCATCGTTGCTCCATTTAGGGAGTGAACTTGTTTATTTAGACCTTGTTGATCTCTACTCTCTCTCCCTCTCCCTTCCTTCCTCAAGTGAATCGTCACAAAGTACCGGTTCCAGCCCCACAATGTATAAATTAATGCTCGTCTGTAGGAGCCACCGGACCATATACAGTAAACTGAACAAATGCGACGTACAGGAGGAAGGAACGTGTATACGTTATGGTTCTCTTTTGTATATGCAATAATTTCGCAAAAATCATTCGTTAAGTTCAGAATGTTTTTTGCGAAATTAGTGAATACACAAATTTTCGCTTGCTTTATTCGGCAAGAAGAGCGTTGCTATTTAAGCCAAAATCGCAAGTTTTACCTATTCGGCACGACATATATATAGAAATCCTTTGCTCAAGATCTTTCGCACTCTCTTGCTTCTTCAGAAACTATGCGATGTTGCAAGACCTGCAACCAATAGCTTGAGGAAAATTCTCTCAGAGACAGGATAGTGTCCCAGCGGCGGCCCGCACCGAGGCAGAAAGCACTCTACAGAGGTGTGGCCGAAGCTGGCACACTCTTTTACCTTGCCTCCGAGCTATCGGTTGCAGGTCTTTGCAACATTGCGTAGCTCCTGGTGAAGCACGAGATATGTAAAAGATTTTCATAACCCCGTGGCTTCTTTTTGTGTTGTTGAGATCGTATGTTTGTGATTGCATTGTGTGTGTGTGTCTGTGTGTGTGTGTGTTTGTATTGGAGAGAGTGGTAGAGGAGGGAAGAGGTGAAGTTATGGGACAGGATGAGGATATTTCAAAGTTTCTGAATGGGATAAAAGTTTCAGGTGCATCAGATGACAACGTCAGACCGCCCACCACACTCCAGCAGCCTAAAATGCGGGAAAGACATCTGTCTGGCATAACAGATCTGAGGAAAACAAAATACCATCGTTGTGCTCAACTAGACAGCTTGGAGCCATAGCAAATATCTCAGAACCAACATGACAGCTTCTGTCCACACGAAATACCATCACTGATCGCAATATAGACAGACAACGGAGCAAGACTTTCTCAGAAAATGCAGGAGACGATAAACGCTAAACATTCTGTCGTTGTTGAAAAAACAATATAGGTAAGTCAATAAAGAAGGAAAGAGTAGGATGGGATTCTTTTCAAGGAAGGTGACACATTGAAAATGGTGTATGTGTGTGTGTGTGTGTGTGTGTGTGTGTGTGTGTACTTTCCTAATTGTGGTTGCAGGGGTCGAGTCTCAGCTCCTGGCCAAAGCCTCTCTGCTAGTCGCTACAGTTTTCACGTAAGCCCCTATCATACTTATTATTAAAGCTATGTATGGATTGTAACATCTCCGTGACTCATCTGTGCTTTTTTAGCTTCCAGCTGTGACCTCGTCTACCTCAGACCCGCTGACCGTGTCCGCATGTGACGGCACCAGCATCCGGACAGTGTGAGAATGTGTTATAATGAAGGCAACAGCATCAGGAGAGTTTAAGAATGTGTTATAATGAATGCAGCAGCATTAGAATGTGTCAGTATGTGTTATAATGAAGGCACCAGTATCAAGACAGTGTCAGTATGTGTTATAATGAAGGCACCAGTATCAAGACAGTGTCAGTATGTGTTATAATGAAGGCACCAGTATCAAGACAGTGTCAGTATGTGTTATAATGAAGGCACCAGTATCAAGACAGTGTCAGTATGTGTTATAATGAAGGCACCAGTATCAAGACAGTGTCAGTATGTGTTATAATGAAGGCACCAGTATCAAGACAGTGTCAGTATGTGTTATAATGAAGGCACCAGTATCAAGACAGTGTCAGTATGTGTTATAATGAAGGCACCAGTATCAAGACAGTGTCAGTATGTGTTATAATGAAGGCACCAGTATCAAGACAGTGTCAGTATGTGTTATAATGAAGGCACCAGTATCAAGACAGTGTCAGTATGTGTTATAATGAAGGCACCAGCATCAGGACTTTGTGCCAGACTTCATTTTCTGGAGATAGAGTTCCTGTTCAACGTAATATATTTTTTATTTTCCTATAAACGCAATACGCAGATAGTATTAATAATTGCAGCAAATGGAAAATGGATGGGGAGGGAGGGAGGGAGAGAGAGAGAGAAAGAGAGAGAGAGAGAAAGAAAGAGAGAGAGAGAGAGAGAGAGGGAGAGAGAGGGAGAGGGAGAGGGAGAGGAGGGAGGGAGTGATGGAGAGAGAGAGAGAGAGACTACCTCGAGACCATAAACAAAACATGAGTACTGTATATTCTGGGCTTAATAATGAGCCCTGTCTCAGAATTAAAAAAATTAACTCGAGATTAAATATAAAAAGTGATTTAGTTTATATGATTTATGGGGGAGGGGCAGAAAAAAAAATAGGTCAGAGCAAAGGAACTATATAGTGTAAATCCTTGTGGTAGAGCACACGATTCACACACACAAGGAGCCTCGGATTCGATTCCCGTCCAGTTCAGTGTGTGTGTGAGTGTGTGTGTGTGTGTGTGTGTGTGTGTGTGTGTGTGTGTGTGTGTGTGTGTGTGTCTGCGTGCGTGCGTGTATATAAATTACAAAGGGTCCATCTCTTGTGCAATATATAGAATCCATAAGCCTCGGAGAAGTGAAATGTTTATATATATATATATATATATATATATATATATATATATATATATATATATATATATATATATATATATATATATATATATATATATATATATATATATATATATATATATATAATGATGTACCGAATGTTTAAAACTTGTGATTTTGCAGAATAAAGCAAGCGAAAATTTGCGTATGCAAACATTTCTCAAAAATCATTCTGAACCTAACGAAAAATATATATTTCATTGTGTTTGTTTATTATTAAATTATTGTAAATTTATCTAAAATACATTTAGTTGGATTAGGCTAATTTAAATTGCGCTTGTTATAATAAGGTTAGGTAAGTTTTCTAAGGTTCTTTTGGTACAAAATTATTAATTTTTACATTAACATAAATGAAAAAATATATCTTTGAACGTATAAGAGAAAATTTTTAGAAAGGACTTAATTTTAAATGCGTTCTTGGTAATTGACCAGTTTTACCTATTCGGCACGACATCATTATATATATATATATATATATATATATATATATATATATATATATATATATATATATATATATATATATATATATATATATATATATTATGCAAACATCGCAAACCAAGCGATACAGGATGCAAAACAACCACGATGGTAGTAGAATGATAGTTTTAGGCCTTTGTTGTTGCAATCAACACATCATCAGGAGCTTGCAAAATTGCAGAACAGAGGAGGATGTCCAAGCAAGTACGTTCCCATACGACGTCTTCACATGGAATGAATGAGTTAGGGGAGAGAGAGAGTGAGAGAGACAGTAGAATACCGGAAGTGCCCCCAGGCACAGCAGCACCATCAGCCAGAAGGATGAATATTTTAGCATTAGAAAATCCCACAAGCACTGATATTGCAATACCCTAAACGAAATTAACGTGGCTTCACCTGCTATGTTATCAGTAACTTTACATAAATATATTGTCAGTGATACAGAAGTCACTATGGGACAGCCGCCCACGGGTCCTAGGGGGAGGGGAGGAGAGGAGGCGAGAAAACGTTAACATTTAAAAGGGAAACTTCTAAAAGTAAACGGGGCTTATTAAAATAAACTCATTTAAAGAATAGTAGTCACTTGTAGATTTTTATTAACATTCTTTTCTTCTCCTTTAAACATCTATGTTACTCTCGTGGCGTGTAGATTCAGCTTATTCCACTGCAGCTTGCAAGAATAAATCCACGTTATTTGCTGTCTCGCACACTGCAAATAAATGGTGACACCTGTCCTACCCTTGCCATAAGGTGGACAAATGTTTCCTGTTGGTGCAGAAGACTACTCTGAGTCCGGTCTTCATCCCTTGATGTATCTGACTCTGTCTGGTGGACCGCGTGCTGATGCTTCACTATAAATCTGTGGTAACTGCCACAGAGTTCCACCATTGCCTCGCCTGAAACTCTTTGGGCTGGCGAGTTGTTGTTGGCCGTGGTGTGCTATTAAATCTCGCTGATTGCGATTTGCTATTAGTTCAGCAACAGATAATTGTTGCATCCTGCTCACCAGCAGATTATTTTAGCTTTCTGTGCGCCAGAATGAACGAGAAAGGCTGGGTTTGATTAGGACCCGAGGTACTGAAGCAAATTCTTGGGTGGCTTTGCGAGAAGGTTGAACAAATGGGTGGGTGAGAATGGTTGAATTTGAGAAAGACTTTCCTAGTATGGGCCAGTGTGCCTGCTCCAGTGTTTTCCCGTTCTTATGTTCCTATTCCAGTCTCTTGTGCAGCAGCAGCAAATGGCACGAGCAATAGATATATAAAAGGTTAACAGGCATTCCTGAAGAGACCCAGGTAGTTTTGATCATGAAGTAAATTTAAAGAAGGCCCGCAAGGTGCTCAGAATACATCCGGGAAATATGTAGCATCAAGAATATTAGGTAAAACATGTTTCTTGACAGCGGGAAGAGAAGAGAACAGTGCTACACAAATTTATTGCCAGAGAGACGTCAAAAGAGCTGGGGAAGAAAACGCATACTCGTAGATGAAGGAAGATTGAGAGAAAATTGCAAAAAGAGTGAACCGTAAGAATGTGTGGGGGAAAAATGAATTCAGATAAAAATGACAATAGAGTGATAGGAAATTAATAAGGGAAAAGGGGATTAGAAATGATGGGAGAGTATGTGCGAAAGCTGAGAGCTATATTGTATGGGTAGAAAAGTAGATGTACATATAGAGGCGATAGCAAATTGCAACCAACCTCCTGGAGAGCGATACGTTGCCACAATATACTGTCGTATTAGTTGCATTTGTGTCCTTTAACCTAACCAAACGAAGCGAAACAAAGACAACAAACAGCGAAGAAAGCAAACAATCGTACATAAAAATCATTTCCCCTTTTATTTATATTTTTTATGTCACTGCATCTTATAAAATAAAATTAATGATATAACAGAGAACATAGTTCAATACTTTAACTTGTCACGGGGTAATTCCTAGAATGAAAACATGTTTTATTATGGATAAAAACGCAACTCTCGAAATAAAATCCTTTTCATGATGCGCCTCAGTGTAGCATGTTGCATGGCTGAAGTACACTCTAAATGCACTGTACATACTGTGTGTGACGGGAGTAATCTTTTAAGTGATGTTCACTATACTTCCAGTATTTGCGTCAAGAACAGTGCAAGTTTAGCGTTCGTAACAATATTTTAAATCACTAAGCATTAATATCATTATATTAATGGTATATAATACCGTCAGGTAGACGAGAAGATACATGTACAACAGGTTAGTATCTTTATTGATATCTTTTTTGTAACTTTATTGACTAAGCCAGAAAACGAGATTAAACGCGAAATATTTCTAATTAAGACAATAAACCCGTGGTAAATATCACCGAGCTAGTTTGCCAAACAGTAATTAACCAGATTCCTTGCTGAGTTACGAACCTGCTTCAAGAAACTAAGAAATTGCCTTCTCCTTAATGATGCTTATATAGTGACGGGTTCTATTGAACTCAGCAAGAAATTAGACCATGATTTTGTTTAAACATTTTAATACCTGGTTTCCATGGAATTTTTTTTTCGGAAACCAGTGTAGTGCATGTTTTTGGATGTACTGTATGCCATCTTTTAAAAGAATTCTACGTATTATAAACAGTAACACTCATCGTTTTCCTACCCTAATTACCTGTCAGTGATTCATTTTCAATGTTTTAAAAAAATATTACCAACAATTCAGTTTATTTATAATAATATTTTAGCAGTATGCTGATGAATAAGATGGTAATATCTACAGCACCGTGGCATCGACTCCATTATTTGGTTGATAAACTTGGTTTCAGACCTGTCGATTACACAAGGGTCGGTCGGGCGGCAGGTAACCTGGTTCCCACTAGTCAAGGATACTTTTATCCCTTGAACAAGGATAATAAACTCTCAGCATGTATACACAGCGAAATGTACACCTATTATTATCACGTCCATGGGGTAAGCGCAAACCCGTAAGGGTCATATAGAGTCTGAGGAATGGGAGGCAATCGGATTCCCTCCAAAGAGGAGGAGGGTAGCTCTAAATTTTTAGATCAAGACATCACACGTGAATGATATCAGCTATTGTGATCAGGGCTGCATCAAGAAAGCAATGATTTCTGTGATTTGGGCTGTACAGCATCGCACTTGGCTGCTGCGATTGAGGTCGTATCACGCAGCCATGGTATCTATAATATGGATCGTATCACGTAGCCATGGTATCTATAATATGGATCGTATCACGTAGCCATGGTATCTGTAATATGGATCGTATCACGTAGCCATGGTATCTATAATATGGATCGTATCACGTAGCCATGGTATCTATAATATGGATCGTATCACGTAGCCATGGTATCTATAATATGGATCGTATCACGTAGCCATGGTATCTATAATATGGATCGTATCACGTAGCCATGGTATCTATAATATGGATCGTATCACGTAGCCATGGTATCTATAATATAGATCGTATCACGTAGCCATGGTATCTATAATATAGATCGTATCACGTAGCCATGGTATCTATGATATGGATCGTATCACGTAGCCATGGTATCTCTGATATGGATGGTATCACGTAGCCATGGTATCTCTGATATGGATGATATCACGTAGCAATGGTATCTATAATATGGATCGTATCACGTAGCCATGGTATCTATAATATGGATCGTATCACGTAGCCATGGTATCTATAATATGGATCGTATCACGTAGCCATGGTATCTATAATATGGATCGTATCACGTAGCCATGGTATCTGTAATATGGATCGTATCACGTAGCCATGGTATCTATAATATGGATCGTATCACGTAGCCATGGTATCTATAATATGGATCGTATCACGTAGCCATGGTATCTATAATATGGATCGTATCACGTAGCCATGGTATCTATAATATGGATCGTATCACGTAGCCATGGTATCTATAATATGGATCGTATCACGTAGCCATGGTATCTATAATATAGATCGTATCACGTAGCCATGGTATCTATAATATAGATCGTATCACGTAGCCATGGTATCTATGATATGGATCGTATCACGTAGCCATGGTATCTCTGATATGGATGGTATCACGTAGCCATGGTATCTCTGATATGGATGATATCACGTAGCAATGGTATCTATAATATGGATCGTATCATGTAGCCATGGTACCTCTGATATGGATGGTATCACGTAGCCATGGTATCTCTGATATGGATGATATCACGTAGCCATGGTATCTATGATATGGATGGTATCAGTAGCCATGGTATCTATGATCTGGATCGTATCACGTAGCCAAAGTATCTATGATCTGGATAGTATCAAGTAGCCATGGTATCGATAAATGTCATAATGTCATGATTACATTAGACACTTATTCACTACTTGCATTCGACTGTTTTATTGTTGCAGTTCTGGCTAGTTTATGAATTTTTTGGAAGTTTGCTTTCCTTAGAAGGATATTTTTTTTTACCTTCCTGGCTTTACTGGGCTGATTGGTCTATATGCATTCTGAAGCTTGTTAGCAAGTTTATTAAGATAATTAAATCATTTCTTTTGTTGGAAGGGTATCGTCTATTTTTTACTTAGTCTCTCTCTCTCTAAGCTGTTGTTAAGGTTTTATATATTTCTTTTCAGTTTCATAATATTGTTTTTGTAAAAACTTTGATTTTTTGCTTTGAGGAACTCCTTAAAGACTATATTAATTCTCTGACTTAGATATTTCAGCAAGTAGATACGTTATGCTCTGAGGAGAATAGGCCAGAAACTACATTTATTTTAATGTAATCTAAGTGGTGGCTTAACAAAAATAGAATTTCTTTCCGGTGTGACTCGAGAATTATAATGTAATCAATACACCCAAGAACGGTAGCTTCCCTTCAGATTCTATTCATATTTAAATTTAATTCTGGGAGCCGAATCATTCAATATGGATGACGTAGGGTAAGCCCCCTTCCATATGTAATGTCTAATATATATCTGGTACACCTTGAAACAGACATACTAGACCAGAATAAACCAAATGGAATGATCTGGGGTTTTTACTTGACATACTCTTCAAAATTTGAGGAAGTAATTGATCACCAATGTTTTGACGTTACTCTAGAGCAGTGGTTCCCAAACTTTTTCAGCTTGTTACCCAATTTAACATGCCACATAAAGCAGGTTACCCATTTCACAAAATGTTGTTATTATTGATATATATGGCTAAACGTGAACGTATACAGCCTCGCATACTCTGCTAATCCTAGCAAAACCATTGAAAACGTAAGAACCACACAAACATTATATATAAAATTAATAATAGCTACAAATTCACAGTAACAGTGGGTAAATACTAACTATATACTGCACAGGGCAGTACACATACATACCAGCTTATGTCTACCTCGGCTGATGCTCACAGACAAACTGACAGTGTGAAATAGAGGCAGCCTCAGGAAGTGAGTGACGTGTACTGGACAGGTCGATCTGGGCTACTGAGTGACTTTTGTCCTGAAGCATACTTGTCAAAATACTTTTGGGTTTCCACACACTTAGCTATATATTTTTTCTTTTCTAATACTGTATATTAGTTTTTGATGTTTATTGTTATTTGGTTTAACTTTATTACTTACTTATAATAGGTTTACTTTACAACTTTATATACTAAGACAAAGTTAACAATAATCCTCATACCGGGTACCGCATTGTTTTCTTGATTTTCAGAATTCATAACTTTTTTTCTGTCACCCCTCCATTACCCCCCAAAAATGGTTAAATTACCCCCAGGGGGTAATTTACCCCCCCGTTTGGGAGCCACTGCTCTAGAGCATGATCTGATCGTTAAGGCTCTCGCTCGACTCCCAGCGAGGGTAGAAACATTGGACGTGTTTCTTTACACCGATTGTCTATGTTCCTCCATCAGTAAAATGGGTACCTGGGTGTTAGTCGACTGGTGTGGGACATATCCTGGGACAAGGACCTAATTTGCCCGAAATGCTCTGCATAACAAGTGGCTTCCTGTATAGTAGTATGTCACTGATGTCAGCTAGGCCTGTATACCATGTACATGTAGTAAATAAAGATATTATTATTATTTTAATTTATAAAAAAGGATGTTTTATAAATACGAACCATGTTGATTAAAAGTAAACCCCATGACTAAAGATGCAGAAAGTGATTACATATGTAGTTATGTATAATGACGGTGGGAATAGATATCACATGCTATGATTAACTGTAATCTGTTACTTTGCTCTCCAATACCACCATCACAGTCCGAAAAAAATCAACATTCACCTAGCCCTTGTCTCTCCTCTGCCATTTACACAATATGCTCCTCTCAACTTCCTCTCCCTTTATCTCCCTAAACCGTGCTATCACCTTATGTCTGAAACATCAATATCCCAATTAATTCTATTATTATATCCATAATTAAACTTTCAGATCAATATATTGAAAAAAAAGTGGGAGCTCAGAACACGCAAACCCACAGTTGTGCCAAAATAAATAGTAATCACGAACGCAATTATTTAATTTTTTTTTTATTTTTTTAATAAAGGTTAGAATAAAAATAACTTATATTTAGGGTACATCTCGAATAAATTAATAATGCCAGGGCGCTTGTTCGCGTTGATTGTGGCTGATTACATATTCAATAAGTTTTAAAACTTGCGTAAAATTAGTTGGATGAAAAGTTGAATTTGTGATGCACACATTCTTGGTAGAACGATGTGGATTAAAGACGCATTCTCCAAGTAAAGCGAGAAATGTATCAGAGTTTAATGATACCGATCCTTTTGTATGGCTGTTAGGCATAGTTGTTGAATACTGAAGTAGCAGTGGAAATGTGATGAAGATCTGTAGAGCAATGTGGGTTATGAAAATTATGCAGGGAATAAGGAATGAACAAATTAAGAGACTATGTGATGGTATGGAGGGAATAATACCAAGCGGTAGTAGAGTTAAACCATACCACGGGGGGGGATTTGAACCCGCGGTCAGAGTCTCAAAACTCCAGACCGTCACGTTAGCCACGGTAGTAGAGTTCCTGAGATCACATTATTTAGAAAAAACTAAGCAAGAACTGCTGTATAAACCTGGACTGATGAGACTTGGGTGTGGGGAACGTCTCAAGAAACATTAAAAGGAGGGAATGCTGAAGGTATATAGAGGGTAGAAGCTTGAGAGTCCAGCAGGCATATGTGAACGTGTTGGATCTAAGTAGAAAGGACTGTTGAAGCGTGAAAATATCTGTGAAGGGGTTGAGAGTAACAAGTAAGGTGTCTCTAAGAACGCTAGAAAGACTAATACAGAGAAGAAGAAAAAGGAGTTCAAAACGGAGGGATAAAGAAAGAGTAACTGGCTTAATATTACGACGCTTTCAATGTGTAAAAGTTTACCGTCAACCATAACGCAAACCACATGCCAGTTTGGGAAGCCAAACTCCAAAGAGAGAAGCCCAGCTCTAGAGTGTAAAGCCTAACTCTAGAAAGTGGAAGCAAAAACTCTCCGGTGAGAATTTTTTTTCCACGAAACTTATTACATATTTTTTATTTAATTTTGCATAATTAATGTGTCTGTGTATACCTTCTACAGTTCAGCTGTTATTAGTAGTATTTTCCCAAGTGTCTAACATTCAAACATCTCTCTTAATATTTCAGAGCTTCATCAAGATCGCAAAACGAACTCAACATTTTAGATTATTTGCTGTCCTCTAGCGATTAGAGTTCTTCTCATGTTTTTTTCTTAATTACATTAAGAACAACAGGAATGCACAATACCCTGACTGGAACAATACACAAATCATCCACGCATAGCAGAAACTTATGACAACGTTTCGGTCTCACTTGGATCATTAACTAGTGCCTGACTAGTTAATGGTCCAAGTCGGACCATAAGTTTCTCCAGCGTGAGGGTTATTTGTGTATTGTTTTAATCACATTATCCGACGGTTCTTTTCATTATAGCAGCAGTAATGTGAGGAAGCGAGGAGACCTTCCAGTCTTTGCCAGACTGGCATTCAGATGAACGTATAATCTAGGAAAGCCTTTCCTCATTATAACCTGGTTTATATCAATATAATCCGTGAAACTCGTCCGGGAAATGAGGGTATACAATAAAAGGGAGGTAAATAAGACATAGGCAATAGTTAGGCATCTTTATTCTGAAACGTTTCGCCTACACATTAGGCTTCATCAGTCGAAACGTATCGGAATAAAGATACCTAACTGTCGCCTATGTGTCTTACTTACCACCCTGTCGGTATTGTATACCATTTTGATATTCACTGTAAAGGGGGAGCCGCTAGACGGCTCAATTCTTTCACCTGATGTTCCGCTTTACTATGTTCTCGCCAGCTTGTGATCAGTATGTAGTAGTAAAAGTTGCAGACAAAGAATAAAAAAGTATAATATCGCCACTGGAACAATACACAAATAAACCACACTAAATAATAATCTTTATTTCTACAAGTACATGTACAAGGTATACAGGTCTAGCCGAAATCAGTGACATACTGCTATATAGAAAACCCTTTGTTATGCAGACTATTTCGGGTAAATTAGGTCAATTTTGTCCCCAGGATGCTATTCACACCAGTTAGGTAACACCCAGGTACCTATTTTACTAATAGTTGAGCAAGGACAGTAGGTGTCTTAAGGAAACCATGACTTAATATTTCCATCTGTACCGGGGATCGAGCCACGGACATTATTGTGTGAGCTGAGCGCGCTAGCAATCGAGCTACGAACACCTATGACAACGTTTCGGTCCGACTTGGACCATTAACTAGTGTGTGACAAGTTAATGATCCAAGTCGGACCGAAACGTCGTCATAAGTTTCTTTCTCGTATGTGCGGGTTATTTGTGTAAATTGTAGATAGTTTTGGTGTGGTAGCACACGCAAGTATTTCGTTACAGTTCTACTTACCCGTGTTTTTTTCCTTCGCCGTTTCTTCCATCTCAGTTTCTCAGTTCTTTTCATTGTTGTTCCTTACGTTTCTCTTGTTTCGGTCCTTCACATCTTAGTTTCTTTTGCCTCGCTTTCTCTCGCCCAAGCTACAATCGCATCATTTCCTCTCATCTCAGTTTTTCTTCTTTCGTTTCCTGTCGTTTTAAGTTCTCGTCTCAGCTCCATTTACCTCAGCTCCTGCTTTCTCAGTTCCTCTAGCCTCAGCTCCTCTCGTTTTAGTTCTCGTCTCAGCTTGTCTCATCTCATTTCCTGTCGCTTTGCAACACACACCTCTGCCAGGCGGTGACAATCATGGCTTCCCTTTGGGAGACCAGGGAATGTCTGTTCTTGGAAGGAGGATCGAGGTTCTGGAATTTCATGCATATAAGCAGCATTGTAAAATGCAACAATATTTCTTTTAATTTCAATTAAATATGTAATTTTTAGTTCCACCTTCTCAGTTCCTCTTATCTCAGCTCCTCTCACCTCAGTTCGTCTCATTTCAGTTAAAGTTCCTTCAGTTCCTATTGTGGAAGTTTTCTCTAAAGTTCCTTCCGTCATGATTTTTCTCATGTGAATTTCTCTCGTTTCAGTTACTCTCGTCTCGGTTCCTATAATCTCAGTTCCTCTCATCTCAATTCTCTTAACTCATTTTATCTGATTTCAGTTCATCTGATATATATTTCTCTCGCCTCAGTTATTCTCATATCATTTCTCTTGCCTTAGTTTAATTCATTTAAACCTCTTGCGCCTCCCTGCTAGATATTTTGTAAACGATTGTTCTAAGTAAATACTTGGCTGAAACACATAGAAAGGTTTAGAATGTTTTGATAACAGTAAGTACAGATGAAAAGATATCGCAGAAAACATCCATGTGTTAGACGGTGTGGAAATACAAATCGCATTTGGTGAGTTGTGGGGTTGTTTACATTATCTCTATTGAAAAATACGTACAGCTCGTCTTATTCACTTCTCAAAAGAGCGTATAAATGCTATGAATGTACGGAGCTGGAAGTGAGGAAAGTATGTGAGGTGAAGAAGGTGAGGGAGTGTTGGCGTAACTCACATTTGCATTGCAAATTTTCTCCCAAGATGCCACTCATACCTATTTACTGCTGCGTGAGGAGGGACAGCTAAGGAAACTTACCCATAAGTTCCCCTCCCCCCATTTGAGGATCGAAATGAAGTCTTTTCATTTACGTGCCGAACTCTCTAACCATAAAGTTACAAGCCACATAAATGCGAGGGGTAAGGAGTTGGGATATCGATGAGGACGAACTGTAGGGATAGGGAAGGACGAGAACTAGGGATGGGGATGATTGGACGTTGAGGCTAAATAAACACCAAGGTCTGCTGGCTCCAGATAACTTATTCCAAAGGCCGGACATCCTCCAGTAGGGAAGAGTGAGGAAAGAGGAGGGTGAGGGAGACATGGAGAGGGTAAAGAAGAGGAGGGGAAGGTGGGGAAGACGAGAGGAAGACGAGGAAATAAGCAGGAATTGAGGTAGGGAGGGAGAGGAAAACGAGGGTGAGAAACACAAGAAAACAGAGAAAGAGAGAGACTACATATTTTCATCCCCTCCATCCCCCTCCTCGCAAAAAAATGCTTAATGTGTTTATATATTAGAATGCGGGTAACAGGCATATAAATTATTTAAATCACCTAAGCAGTTTATATTCGCACAGTTAATTCAGAATAGAGAAAAGAGATTAATTGTTTCAGTTAGGAAGAAGAAATAATATTTGTTCTTAGTCTGGAGGAAATGAAATGTGATTCTTTTCCTAATTTCCAGAAGAATGAGTGACTTGTTCAAGATCGTTGAATCAGCTTTATACAATACAAACAACGACAAATCGAGCTCTTGGCAAGTTAAAAGGCTCTTATAATCTAATTTATTATTATTATTATTATTATTATTATTATTATTATTATTATTATTATTATTATATTATGAGGATCCTCCATAAACGTTAGGTCCATGCATGGCTTGGGGACTGGGAGGTAACCAACTTTGGTAAAGCGAAGAAGGTAATCTCAGTTCCCTTTAAGGTTAAAAGCTTATTGAAAACTGTGGAGGCGTTGCAAAAGTATAAAACAAAAGATATGTGAAATTCAGGCATGAGGCACCGAAGTCTTGCAGGCATTGTCCTCAAGTCATGAACCGGTGCTCATAGTTTCAAGACTCTGGTTTACTGGTGTAATATTAGGAAATACCTTTGAGTTGGAAACACAAAAATTTAACCACGGCGCATCGCAATACAAGGAACCTCAATATTTAAAAAAAATGTGTATTATGGTATTAATTTTATAAATTGTTTATTTTGTATAATTTTTTTCTACAAGTGATGAGACACATGTGAGAAAAACTGAGAGAAATTTCGTTAATCATGGAAGCTTTAACATAACTTCAGTTTGCAGATGAAAGGATTATGCAATGTATGTCCTGAATGTCATGTATATTGTAAATGTCATATATACAGCAGCATAAATTAAGGAACATCATGCCATTTGAAGAGCCTGAGTTACTAAAACAAGACGTTACTAAGAAATAATATAATTTATGAGAAGAACAGCAACTAATCGATGTAACCATTGTGCTAACAGAGCAATTTAGTGCCTCCTTGACGGAGTTAGTCACATGTATTACAAATTCTTGTTAGAGACGCCAGAATATCTAATGTGCTTAAGTAATGCCAAACAATTTCCATAATTTTACAGTGTAAAATTATTTTTTTTGCCTCACGTTTACAAATAAATCACCTCTTAGCGAAAACCCAAGTTAATCTATATTAACAATTAGCATAGGATTCTATTTGATATAGCGATGCTGTTTTCAAACAAGAGTAGGATGAAAAATACAGAAGGGGAGAACGGACGACAAACAAAGTAAGTAAACAGTGAGATGAGAAAGTTGTGCACTCACCTGATTGGGGTTGCAGGGGTCGAGTCATAGCTCCTGGCCCCGCCTCTTCACTGGTCGTGAAAGCGTGTGTGAGATCAGTGATAAAAGATGTGTGTGAAGCAGTTGACAGAGTTAGATGCATGTGTGCGACAGATATCAGAGTGACACAAGATAGTGTGAGGAAAGTGATAGTGAGAAAAGAAATGTGTGAAGCAGGTGATAGTGAGGAAAAAAAAGATGTGTGAAGCAGGTGATCATAAAAAGATGTGTGTGTGTGTATGTGTGTGTGTGTTTGTGTGTGTGTGTGTGTGTGTGTGTTTGTGTGTGTGTGTGTGTGTGTGTGTGTGTGTGTGTGTGTGTGTGTGTGTGTGTGTGCACACGCACGAGTAACAGGTGGTAATCACAAAAAGATGTGGGTGTCAGAGACTGGCGACAGACAGATGAAAGAAGATGAGGAAAGAGAAGTGACATCTACTGTAAAATGAATTCACTTTATATTTCGAGAGAAGTAAGAAAGAACGTTACTTACGTTGTTTCTTACCATTCAGCTCATCAGGAAAATAAACAGTATATTTGGAGAAGATACCGGATTACTAAGCAATATCTAAGGTACATCTGAACAATATTCAATGATTACTAGAGCAATATCTTAGTGGTAACTGAGCACTATACCAGCACCTGAACAATGCCTTCAGAATATCTGAGTAATAGCTGAATATATGAACAATATTTACGTCTTACCTAACCAATATGAGGAATATCTGAGTATTTCCTTTAAGGTATATGAGCAATGTATAATTATGTGAGTAGTAACTGCATCTTAGCAATATATATATTTAAGGATATGTGAACACTCTCAACCTAAACAAGATCTGAATACCTGAGTTCTTAAACAGTATCCCAAGAGTACATGGAAAATATCTGAAGTGTATTCGAGAAATGGTTGGGGGGGGGGCACCTGGACAGTATCTGCTGGGGTACCTGGACAGTCTGGACAGTATCTACTGGGGTACCTGGACAGTATCTACTGGGGTACCTGGACAGTATCTACTGGGGTACCTGGACAGTATCTACTGGGGTACCTGGACAGTATCTGCTGGGGTACCTGGACAGTATCTACTGGGGTACCTGGACAGTATCTACTGGGGTACCTGGACAGTATCTGCTGGGGTACATGGACAGTATCTACTGGGGTTCCTGGACAGTATCTACTGGGGTACCTGGACAGTATCTACTGGGGGTACCTGGACAGTATCTACAGGGGTACCTGGACAGTATCTACTGGGGTACATGGACAGTATCTACTGTGGTACCTGGACAATATCTCCTGGGGTACCTGGACAGTATCTACTGGGGTACCTGGACAGTATCTACTGGGGTACCAGGACAGTATCTACTGGGGTACATGGACAGTATCTACTGGGGTACCAGACAGTATCTACTGGGGTACCTGGACAGTATCTACTGGGGTACCTGGACAGTATCTACTGGGGTACCTGGATAATATCTACTGGGGTACCTGAACAGTATCTACTGGGGTACATGGACAGTATCTACTTGGGTACCTGGACAATATCTACTGGGGTACCTGGACAATATCTACTGGGGTACCTGGACAGTATCTACTGGGGTACCTGGACAGTATCTACTGGGGTACCTGGATAATATCTACTGGGGTACCTGAACAGTATCTACTGGGGTACCTGAACAGTATCTACTGGGGTACCTGGACAGTATCTACTGGGGTACCTGGATAATATCTACTGGGGAACCTGAATAGTATCTACTGGGGTACCTGGATAATATCTACTGGGGTACCTGAACAGTATCTACTGGGGTACATGGACAGTATCTACTGGGGTACCAGACAGTATCTGGGTAGCACCGAAACAAAAAAAAATCTTGGTACACAATTCCATATGTTAATCTTCCAAACAAATTGTGAAAAAAAGGTAATATCCCAGTACCCGAAGAGACGGGAATACTGTTTGACAAGTAACGAGTAAGTAATGGACTTAGTAATTACTGAGTTCTCACCCGAAAGTGACTTGTACATACCAGAGTGACCTGTATATACCCGAAAGTGACCTGTACATACCTGAAAGTGGCATGTATATAGTGACCTACACAGTGACCTGTACATAGAAAGTGACCTGTACCTCCCAGAGAGTGGACTGTACATACCAGAGTGACCTGTATATACCCGAAAGTGACCTGTACATTCCTGAAAGTGGCATGTACATAGTGACCTACACAGTGACCTGTACATAGAAAGTGACCTGTACCTCCCAGAGAGTGGACTGTACATACCAGAGTGACCTGTACATACCAGAGTGACCTGTACATACCCGAAAGTGACCTGCACATACCAGAGAGTGTCATGTATATACCAGAGAGTGACCAATACATACCAGAGAGTGACCTATACATACAAGAGAGTGACCTGTACATACCAGAGAGTGGCCTGTTCATAAGAGAGTGACCTGTACATACTAGAGAGTGACCTGTACATACCAGAGAGTGGACTGTACGTACCAGAGAGTGACCTGTACATACCAGAGTGACCTGTGCATACCCGAACGTGACCTGCGCATACCAAAGAGTGACCTGTACATACCAGAAAGTGACAAGCACGTACCAGAGAATGACAAGTACATACCAGAGAGTTACCTGTTCATAAGAGTGACCTGTACATACCAGAGAATGACCAGTACATACCAGAGAGTGACCTGTACATACCAGAGAGTGACCTGTACATACCAGAGAGTCACCTGTACATACCAGAGAGTCACCTGTACATACCAGAGAGTGACATGTATATACCAGAGTGTGACCCGTACATACCAGATAGTGACCCGTACATACCAGATAGTGACCTGTACATACCAGAGAGTGACCTGTACATACCAGAGAGTGACCTGTACATACCAGAGAGTGACCTGTACATACCAGAGAGTGACCTGTACATACCAGAGAGTGGCCTGTACATACCAGAGAGTGGCCTGTACATACCAGAGAGTGACCTGTACATACCAGAGAGTGACCTGTACATACCAGAGAGTGACCTGTACATACCAGAGAGTGGACTGTACATACCAGAGAGTGGCCTGTACATACCAGAGAGTGACCTGTACATACCAGAGAGTGGCCTGTACATACCAGATAGTGACCTGTACATACCAGAGAGTGACCTGTACATACTCCTGATATTGTTAAAAGTTTAGTAACAAAATGACACACGGAAGGTTAGCTAACAATATTTTTTTACTGATTAATTTGCTTTTCTTTACATGCATTAAACTCAAAACAGTTCACAGACTTCTCACATTATGTTAATTAGGAGAGTTATGTTTTCCTTGTGATGAAGGCAGCGTCACCAGGTATGATCTATCAGACGTGAAAAATACTTGGTGCGCAGGCGAAATGTTTTCTGAATAAAGTGCCCAGTTGCAAAATCAAATCAATTCATTATGCAGTTTCCATGCATAATAAATTCACTTATATACATTTTAATTTATTTTTTCATGCTGGGGGATGGAGCATTAATGCCTCTGTTGAAGATAGTTATAATTTTTTATTCGATAATAATTTACTTTTGAGTGATTTACTTATCAGTGGTCAAACACTTTATTCATCTTCCTCAGCCACAAACAAAGACTTTATGGTCTTGACATCCCTTCCCATGTCCCATGCAAGTTGTATTTGGTAAAACACCAAACAGTCATAAGCTACTGTTTAGCACTAAGTTTACCTATAAGATAATTCCAAACATATTTATAAGCTAGTATCAAAAAGCTCGCCTATAATAACATCAGACACAGTCTTAAACTAGTAACACCAGGCGCAGCCATAAGATGCTAACAACAATCACAGTTGTAGATAGCAACTAAAGCACAGTCATAGCTGGTACGACCAGATACAGCAATAAGCTAGTAACACTAGTAACACCAGGTACAGCAATAAGCTAGTAGCACCAGTAACATCAGGTACAGCAATAAACTAGTAACACCAGGTACAGCAATAAACTAGTAACACCAGGTACAGCAATAAGCTAGTAACACCAGTAACACCAGATACAGCAATAAGCAAGTAACACCAGTAACACCAGGTACAGCAATAAGCAAGTAACACCAGTAACACCAGATACAGCAATAAGCTAGTAACACTAGTAACACCAGGTACAGCAATGAGCTAGTAGCAT
>NC_091292.1:21497514-21597514 GCF_038502225.1 Cherax quadricarinatus | reverse complement strand
GCCTATCCACCTACACCTGTCCACATACTATATCTACATTTCAAATATATATATATATATATATATATATATATATATATATATATATATATATATATATATATATATATATATATATATATATATGTATGTATAGATACTCAAGTCTAGTTAGTAGGTTGGTAGAGAGCAATCGCCCAGGGAGGTACTACCGTCCTGCCAAGTGAGTGTAAAACGAAAGCCTGTAATTGTTTTACATGATGGTAGGATTGCTGGTGTCCATTTTTTTTGTCTCATAAACATGCAAGATTTCAGGTACGTCTTGCTACTTCTACTTACACTTAGGTCACACTGCATATACATGTACAAGCATATATATACACATCCCTCTGGGTTTTCTTCTATTTTCTTTCTAGTTCTTGTTGTTGTTTATTTCCTCTTATCTCCATGGTGAAGTGGAACAGAATTATTCCTCCTTAAGCCGTGCGTGTTGTAAGAGGCGACTAAAATGCCGGGAGCAAGGGGCTAGTAACCCCTTCTCCCGTATAAATTACTAAATTTAAAAAGAGAAACTTTCGTTTTTCTTTTTCGGCCACCCTGCCTTGGTGGGATGCTGCCGGTTTGTTGAATAAATATATATATATACATTATATATATATATATATATATATATATATATATATATATATATATATATATATATATATATATATATATATATATATATATATTTTTTTTCAACAAGTCGGCCATCTCCCACCAAGGCAGGGTGACCCAAAAAAAGAAAAAAAAAAATCCCCAAAAAGAAAATACTTTCATCATCATTCAACACTTTCACCACACTCACACATTATCACTGCTTTTGCAGAGGTGCTCAGAATACAACAGTTTAGAAGCATATACGTATAGAGATACACAACATATCCCTCCAAACTGCCAATATCCCAAACCCCTCCTTTAAAGTGCAGGCATTGTACTTCCCATTTCCAAGACTCAAGTCCGACTATATGAAAATAACCGGTTTCCCTGAATCCCTTCACTAAATATTACCCTGCTCACACTCCAACAGATCGTCAGGTCCCAAGTATCATTCGTCTCCATTCACTCCTATCTAACACGCTCATGCACGCTTGCTGGAAGTCCAAGCCCCTCACCCACAAAACCTCCTTTACCCCCTCTTTCCAACCCTTTCGAGGACGACCCCTACCCCTCTTTCCTTCCCCTATAGATTTATATGCTTTCCATGTCATTCTACTTTGATCCATTCTCTCTAAATGACCAAACCACCTCAACAACCCCTCTTCTGCCCTCTGACTAATGCTTTTATTAACTCCACACCTTCTCCTAATTTCCACACTCCGAATTTTCTGCATAATATTTACACCACACATTGCCCTTAGACAGGACATCTCCACTGCCTCCAACCGTCTCCTCGCTGCTGCATTTACCACCCAAGCTTCACATCCATATAAGAGTGTTGGTACTACTATACTTTCATACATTCCCTTCTTTGCCTCCATTGATAACGTTTTTTGACTCCACATATACCTCAACGCACCACTCACCTTTTTTCCCTCATCAATTCTATGATTAACCTCATTCTTCATAAATCCATCCGCCGACACGTCAACTCCCAAGTATCTGAAAACATTCACTTCTTCCATACTCCTCTTCCCCAATTTGATATCCAATTTTTCTTTATCTAAATCATTTGATACCCTCATCACCTTACTCTTTTCTATGTTCACTTTCAACTTTCTACCTTTACACACATTCCCAAACTCATCCACTAACCTTTGTAATTTTTCTTTAGAATCTCCCATAAGCACAGTATCATCAGCAAAAAGTAACTGTGTCAATTCCCATTTTGAATTTGATTCCCCATAATTTAATCCCACCCCTCTCCCGAACACCCTAGCATTTACTTCTTTTACAACCCCATCTATAAATATATTAAACAACCATGGTGACATTACACATCCCTGTCTAAGACCTACTTTTACAGGGAAGTATTCTCCCTCTCTTCTACACACCCTAACCTGAGCCTCACTATCCTCATAAAAGCTCTTTACAGCATTTAGTAACTTACCACCTATTCCATATACTTGCAACATCTGCCACATTGCTCCTCTATCCACTCTATCATATGCCTTTTCTAAATCCATAAATGCAATAAAAACTTCCCTACCTTTATCTAAATACTGTTCACATATATGCTTCAATGTAAACACTTGATCTACACATCCCCTACCCACTCTGAAGCCTCCTTGCTCGTCCGCAATTCTACATTCTGTCTTACCTCTAATTCTTTCAATTATAACCCTACCGTATACTTTTCCTGGTATACTCAGTAAACTTATTCCTCTATAATTTTTACAATCTCTTTTGTCCCCTTTCCCTTTATATAAAGGGACTATACATGCTCTCCGCCAATCCCTAGGTACCTTCCCCTCTTTCATACATTTATTAAACAAAAGTACCAACCACTCCAACACTATATCCCCCCCTGCTTTTAACATTTCTGTCATGATCCCATCAGTTCCAGCTGCTTTACCCCCTTTCATTCTACGTAATGCCTCACGTACCTCCACCACACTTACATTCTGCTCTTCTTCACTCCTAAAAGATGGTATACCTCCCTGGCCAGTGCATGAAATTACCGCCTCCCTTTCTTCCTTAACATTTAAAAGTTCCTCAAAATATTCTCGCCATCTACCTAATATTTCCCTCTCCCCATCTACTAACTCCCCTACTCTGTTTTTAACTGACAAATCCATACTTTCCCTAGGCTTTCTTAACTTGTTTAACTCACTCCAAAATTTTTTCTTATTTTCATTAAAATTTCTTGACAGTGCCTCTCCCACTCTTTCATCTGCTCTCCTTTTGCACTCTCTCACCACTCTCTTCACCTTTCTTTTACTCTCCATATACTCTGCTCTTCTTATAACACTTCTGCTTTGTAAAAAACTCTCGTAAGCTACCTTTTTCTCTTTTATCACACCCTTTACTTCATCATTCCACCAATCACTCCTTAATATATATATATAATAATATAATGTATATATATATAATATATATAATGTATATATATATTATATATATGTATACATATATATATATATATATATGTCGTGCCGAATATGTAAAACTGGTCAATTAGCAAGAACTCATTTAAAATTAAGTCCTTTCTATAATTTTCTCTTATACGTTTAAAGATATATTTTTTTCATTAATGTTATTGTAAAAAATTTTAATTTTGCACCAAAAGAATCTTAGAAAACTTACCTAACCTTGTTATAACAAGAGCAATTTATTTTAACCTAACCCAACTAAATATATTTTAGATTTGTTTACAATAATTTAATACTAAACAAGCACAGTGAAATATATTTTTTTCGTTAGGTTCAAAATGATTTTGGCAAAATTATTTCATACACAAATTTTCACTTGTCCTATATGGCAAGATGAACGTTGCTATTTAAGCCAAGATCGCAAGTTCTGCCTATTCGGCACGACATATATATATATATATATATATATATATATATATATATATATATATATATATATATATATATATATATATATATATATATATATATATATATATAATGCAAAACAACCACTGTGAAAAAATAGTGAACCAAGTGCTTTCGTGATTTCTCACATCATCAACGAACTGTTCCTTGATAATGTGCTTGAAAGTCTACTTCGCTAGGCTCATGTTGTTTGTAGGATCGATGGCGTAGTGGATAGGTTGACACGTACGTTGTGTTGTCTCTTGAGGTGGGACAGTGTGTCGCGGGGTCGAATATATATATATATATGTATATATATATATATATATATATATATATATATATATATATATATATATATATATATATATATATATATATATATATATATATATATATATATATATATATAATCTTTCAATAAACCGGCCGTATCCCACCGAGGCAGGGTGGTCCAAAATGAAAAACAAAAGTTTCTCTTTTTAAACTTAGTAACTCATGCAGGAGAAGGAGTTACTAGGCCCTTGCTCCCAGCATTTTAGTCTCCTCTTACAACACGCATGGCTTATGGAGGAAGAATTCTGTTCCACTTCTCCATGGAGATAAGAGGAAATAAACAAGAACAAGAACTAGAAAGAAAATAGAAATAAACTCAGAGAGGTGTGTACATATATGCTCGTACATGTATGTGTAATGTGACCTGAGTGTAAGTAGAAGTAGCAAGACGTACCTGAAATCTTGCATGTTCATGAGACAGAAAAAAGAACACCAGCAATCCTTCCATCATGTAAAACAGTTACAGGCTTTCGTTTTACACTCACTTGGCAGGACGGTAGTACCTCCCTAGGCGGTTGCTGTCTACCAACCTACTACCTAGGATATATATATATATATATATATATATATATATATATATATATATATATATATATATATATATATATATATATATATATATGTCGTGCCGAATATGTAAAACTGGTCAATTAGCAAGAACTCATTTAAAATTAAGTCCTTTCTAAAATTTTCTCTTATACGTTTAAAGATATATTTTTTTCATTAATGTTAATGTAAAAAATTTTAATTTTGCAATAAAAGAATCTTAGAAAACATACCTAACCTTATTATAACAAGTGCAATTTATTTTAGCCTAACCCAACTAAATATATTTTAGATTTGTTTACAATAATTTAATACAAAACAAACACAGTGAAATACATTATTTTTTGTTAGGTTCAGAATGATTTTGGCGAAATTATTGCATACACAAATTTTCACTTGTCCTATATGGCAAGATGAGCGTTGCTATTTAAGCCAAAATCGCAAATTCTGCCTATTCGGCACGACATATATATATATATATATATATATATATATATATATATATATATATATATATATATATATATATATATATAATATCATATATATATGTCGTGCCGAATATGTAAAACTGGTCAATTAGCAAGAACTCATTTAAAATTAAGTCCTTTCTGAAATTTTCTCTTATACGTTTAAAGATATATTTTTTTCATTTATGTTAATGTAAAAAATTTTAATTTTGTACTAAAAGAATCTTAGAAAACTTACCTAACCTTATTATAACAAGAGCAATTTATTTTAGCCTAACCCAACTAAATATATTTTAAATACGTTTACAATAATTTAGTACTAAACAAACACAAACAAATATATTTTTTTCGTCAGGTTCAGAATGATTTTGGTGAAATTATTGCATACACAAATTTTCACTTGTCCTATATGGCAAGATGAGCGTTGCTATTTAAGCCAAGATCGCAAGTTCTGCCTATTCGGCACGACATATATATATATATATATATATATATATATATATATATATATATATATATATATATATATATATATATATATATATGTCGTGCCGAATAGGCAGAATTTGCGATCTTGGCTTAAATAGCAACGCTCATCTTGCCATTTAGGACAAGTGAAAATTTTGTGTATGCAATAATTTCGCCAAAATCATTCTGAACCTAACGAAAAAAAATATATTTCACTGTGTTTGTTTAGTATTAAATTATTGTAAACAAATCTAAAATATATTTAGTTGGGTTAGGCTAAAATAAATTGTTCTTCTTATAATAAGGTTAGGTAAGTTTTCTAAGTTCCTTTTGGTGAAAAATTATAAATTTTTACATCAACATTAATGAAAAAAATATATCTTTAAACGTATAAGAGAAAATTTTAGAAAGGACTTATTTTCAAATGAGTTCTTGCTAATTGACCAGTTTTACATATTCGGCACGGCATATATATATATATATATATATATATATATATATATATATATATATATATATATATATATATATATATATATATATATATATATATATATATATATATATGGATTTAGAAAAGGCATATGATATAGTGGATAGGGGAGCAATGTGGCAGATGTTGCAAGTTTATGGAATAGGTGGTAAGTTACTACATACTGTAAAGAGTTTTTATGAGGATAATGAGGCTCACGTTAGGGTGTGCAGAAGTGAGGAAGACTACTTCCCGGTAAAAGTAGATCTTAGACAGGGATGTGTAATGTCACCATGGTTGTTTAATATATTTATAGATGGGGTTGTAAAAGAAGTAAATTATGGGGAATTAAATACAAAATTGGAAATGACACAGTTACTTTGTGCTGATGATACTGTGCTTATGGGAGATTCTAAAGAAAAATTGCGAAGGTTAGTGGATGAATTTTGGAATGTGTGTAAAGGTAGAAAGTTGAAAGTGAACATAGAAAAGAGTAAGGTGATGAGAGTAGCAAATGATTTAGATAAAGAAAAATTGGATATCAAATTGGGGAGGAGGAGTATGGAAGAAGTGAATGTTGTCAGATATTTGGGAGTTGACGTGTCAGCGGATGGATTTATGAAGGATGAGGTTAATCACAGAATTGACGAAGGAAAAAAGGTGAGTGGTGCATTGACGTATATGTGGAGGCAAAAAATGTTATCTATCGAGGCAAAGATGGGAATGTATGAAAGTATAGTAGTACCAACACTCTAATATGGGTGTGAAGCTTGGGTTGTAAATGCTGCAGCAAGGAGGCGGTTGGAGGCAGTGGAGATGTTCTGTCTAAGAGCAATGTGTGGTGTAAATATTATGCACAAAATTCGAAGTGTGGAAATTAGGTGTGGAGTTAATAAAAGTATTAGAGTTCTGAAGAGGGTTTGTTGAGGTGGTTTGGTCATTTAGAGAGAATGGATCAAAACAGAATTACATGGAGAGTGTATAAATCTGTACGGGAAAGAAGGCGGGGTAGGGGTCGTCCTCGAAAAAGGTTGGAGGGAGTGGGTAAAGGAGGTGTTGTGGGCGAGGGGTTTGGACTTCCAGCAAGCGTGCGTGAGCGTGTTAGATAGGAGTGAATGGAGACAAATGGTATTTGGGACCAGACGATCTGTTGGAGTGTGGGCAGGGTAATATTTAGTAAAGGGATTCAAGGAAACCGGTTATTTTATTTAACCGGACTTGAGTCCTGGAAATGGGAAGTAAAGGAGGGGTTTGGGATATTGGCAGTTTGGAGGGATATATTGTGTATTTTTGTGCGTATATACTTCTAAACTCTTGTATTCTGGGCACCTATGCAAAAACGGTGATTATGTGTGAGTGAGGTGAAAGTGTTGAATGATGAAAGTATTTTCTTTTTGGGGATTTTCTTTCTCTTTGGGTCACCCTGCCTCGGTGGGAGACGGCCGACTTGTTGGAAAAAAAAAAAAAAAAAAAAAAAAAAAATATATATATATATATATATATATATATATATATATATATATATATATATATATATATATATATATATATATATATATATATATATATATATATCGTTTAAATTAATATTGTACACATTGATTTTAAAAATATATATTTAAAAATTTTTATTCATTTGACTGATTTTCATGAACACGTATATCTATCTGCTTGAACTCCTATGACAACCACCTGTTACTGACATCCTTCTAGTTAATTAAATAATATAGATTCAGTTTAACTGAGGATCAATCTTAGGCCATTTATATATTAACTATAAAATTAGTAACATGTTTGCAATTTTCTCAAATTATGCCTTTGTATATTTTCACTGTTCAAAATCGAGTTTCTCTCTCTCTCTCTCTCTCTCTCTCCCGCGGAAACATAATGGCCGCACAGGTTTATAACTAGCTTCCAAATATATTGGGTTCTCTAATTTAATGGCATTATTGCACTGTAGCTGATATAACTAGACACCTCTGAATATTTGTCTCTAGTCTAAGTTTACTAGTTTCACCTTAACATTTGATAACGCTTTTTATAACTTCGAGTTCGCAGGCCAAGTCAGAAGGGAACTTAACCCGTGACCAGACAATATTGGTAACGTAACAATTATTATTATTATTGTTATCATTTAATAGTATTCAAGGAGAGGCGCTAAAGCCACAGGAGTGGTACAGCCCCCTGGGGAAAGAGGTAATAATATTTCATCCAAAGCTCTTCAGCAGTTTACAAGCAAGCGGCCCTTCCTGCCACAGTTATTTTTATTACAACCATAACTAAACGCTAAACTCCCAAGGGTCGTGCAGCGCTCTCTCTTGCCACGTCTCTTGAAGCGTGACTGAAGCATAAAAACAAATACCTTTACTTTTAAAGTCTCACCTGGTGAACTAGCTGCTGCTCAAAATACATCCTCCGTGACTCACATTGCGGAGCTCTGAACGATTCCTTGGTTCATTTCTACTGCATCTGGACGACATTTTGCACAGATAGTTTTGAAATTTCTGGAGCAAGGACTCGACTTTTTGCTCTGCGGTCAGCATGACTGGCATAAGTTATTCTGGAATCATTATGGTTTATATGTTTTGCTGTGGTGTCAGCATGGCCGTTGTGCATTATGGTATCACCCTCGCCGTTTTATGTTTAACTTTTTTCAGCATGGCTGTTATGTATTTTTCTGTTGGCAGTATCACTGGCATGTATAATATTCCGGTGACAGCAATGCTGGCCTGCGTTTCCTGGTGTAAGCATGGTTTTAGCGCGTTTTTAAGCTGTTAAGATACTTGGTATTCTTTGCACTATTGTCAGATTGAGTGGTTGGCGTTTTTATCGTCTCAGCATGAGTGATAGGCATTATTATGGTGTCATCACGAGTGGTAGGCATTATTATGGTGTCATCATGAGTGGTTGGCGTTATTTTGGTATCAGCATCAGTGGTAGGCTGCTGCTCCTGCTGCTGTTGGTATTGCTACTGCTGCCGCCGCCGCCAGTATTGTAACTACGACTTTTAATAATGTATCTTAATTAGTATCATTTTAAGTAATATTTATTATTATATTTATTAGTTGTTATTAAGTTATTAGCTCATTAACTACTACTACTACTACGTCGCTGTACACATCTTTAGAGAGGAGATATGCATTTTCTATTTTCTGTTTTTTGGGTCAGTCGCCACCAAATTCACAGAGACAAATTTCATAATTAATTTGAGGACGAAGATGATACAAAGGAAACAGACACTCAATGAAGAGAAGACTAAGGGTGACTCCGAAGATCAAACAAAGGCCTATGAAGGAGCCACAGGAAAGACAGGAGAAAAAAAGAACAGAGGGGAAAAAAGGAGAGAGACATGATAAGATTGACATTGGTTATAACAGGATATACATAAGCAATGATTAAAATAAACAGTTGTTTTCCCGTATCTACGAATTAAGGTACCGCTCATTTAACTGCATCGAAACAAACACTTCAGATACTTATCGCCTTGCCTTCCTAAATCACCTCAGGACTTATGCAAACGTAGTTTCAATTTTCCAGTCCACTAGCAACTCAAAATTAAAGCATGTTCTCTGACTAGTTTACAGTCGTCTTACTCTCGTATAGAGAAGAAACTGACAGATAACACTTTAACTAGTTTAGTATCGTTTTATTCCAGTATAGAGGAAACTGACAGAAAACTGTTTACTATTTAACCAACAAACTTGCGCAGCGAAACTATACAGAAAAAAATACGGAGACATTTTTGTTAATTTTTTTACAGTATTTTTCCTGTTATCTCCATCACTCAGGATTTTCTTAACTCACAACTTTTCCTCTTGAAGGCGGTGGCAACAAACTTTTCTGTAATGAACTTCAAAATAAGAAAAACATACTGTATAAAACTTGAGATTTTATCTTGTGCTCATAGAACCTCCGACCTTTTCAGTCCCTTGTGAATATTGCTGTTGTTGGCAAAACATGACTGTCGAAATATTTTTGTGACCAGGATTGTCTAGGAAGCTCCATTCTCTCTCTCTCTCTCTCTCTCTCCCTCTCTCCCGCTCTGAAAAAAATGTAAGCTTTTTTTTTATTTAGGTATATAAAGCACAATCTGTATATTAGCAGTAAGATATATAGGATTAAAATCCCAAAATGTGAAATACAAACATCGATTCAATTTGTCTCGAAACACGCTGCAAAGAGTAGAAAATAAAATTAGGACTCCGATACAAACTACAAAAACACTGTTCATACTACTTGCCTATTTCATCCTCTCCTCTATCATTACTCTTCCATGTCCACTACCTAATTAACTTTCCAAAAATAATTCATGTACATTGGTATGAATATAAATTATGTATTTGTAATTATATAATTATTTTTCCATGAATCAAGAGTAATGTATTGATTGTACATGTTCCCTCTTCTGCAGTCCTCACCTCGTGCGGGTTGCAGAACCCCTCTCGCTACCAGCCTCCCGACGATCCTCGTTGGGAAGAGGAACCTTTAACCACCAGACGATAACCTTGCTCCTCGCTGGGATTTGTTTCAGGATGTGCTTTCGCCCATTTCGTGGGGTAATCTTTGATTTATTAAAAGAGACGTTGTTAGGTAAGACACATATGCAACAGTTAGGTATCTTTATTATGAAACGTTTCGCCTACACAGTAGGCTTCTTCAGTCAAGTACAGAAAAGTTGATAGAAGCAGAAGATACTTGAAGACGATGTAATCAGTCCATCACCCTTAAAGTTTTGAGGTGGTCAGTCCCTCAGTCTGGAGAAGAGCATTGTTCCATAGTATGAAACAATATGGAGAAGAAGTGACAGGATGGAGCTTTTTATAGCGCCAAGAGGTGAGACGTAGGCCACTAGGAGAGGTAAGAACTCAGATGTTGAGAGGTCAGGTCCCTCTCAAATCCAGCCCCTCTCACTAGTGGAAGTTGTCGAAGTTGATTGCAGGTCTGTACCAAGATACCCTTGTGTTGCAGTGTCTGACAGATTGAACATTAAAATGGTATAAAATACCGACAGGTTGTTAGGTAAGACACATATGCAACAGTTAGGTATCTTTATTATGAAACGTTTCGCCTACACAGTAGGCTTCTTCAGTCAAGTACAGAAAAGTTGATAGAAGCAGAAGATACTTGAAGACGATGTAATCAGTCCATCACCCTTAAAGTTTTGAGGTGGTCAGTCCCTCAGTCTGGAGAAGAGCATTGTTCCATAGTATGAAACAATATGGAGAAGAAGTGACAGGATGGAGCTTTTTATAGCGCCAAGAGGTGAGACGTAGGCCACTAGGAGAGGTAAGAACTCAGATGTTGAGAGGTTTCGCCTACTGTGTAGGCGAAACGTTTCATAATAAAGATACCTAACTGTTGCATATGTGTCTTACCTAACAACCTGTCGGTATTTTATACCATTTTAATGTTCAATCTGTCAGACACTGCAACACAAGGGTATCTTGGTACAGACCTGCAATCAACTTCGACAACTTCCACTAGTGAGAGGGGCTGGATTTGAGAGGGACCTGACCTCTCAACATCTGAGTTCTTACCTCTCCTAGTGGCCTACGTCTCACCTCTTGGCGCTATAAAAAGCTCCATCCTGTCACTTCTTCTCCATATTGTTTCATACTATGGAACAATGCTCTTCTCCAGACTGAGGGACTGACCACCTCAAAACTTTAAGGGTGATGGACTGATTACATCGTCTTCAAGTATCTTCTGCTTCTATCAACTTTTCTGTACTTGACTGAAGAAGCCTACTGTGTAGGCGAAACGTTTCATAATAAAGATACCTAACTGTTGCATATGTGTCTTACCTAACAACCTGTCGGTATTTTATACCATTTTAATGTTCATTAAAAGAGACCTTGGTAACACTCCTCACAACTCTGCATATGAAACTGTGTAACTTCTTCAGTGCTAAGGATGCTTTCATCGACGAATGCTGCACTTACGATTAGGCATCTAAGACCATCACCACCCAACCAATGAATGCGCTAAGGACCGTGACTTCGAAGCACCTCCTCCTTCAGTTTTGAGAGCCAAAATCTGCGTTTATCAAGAGGTTTGACCGCAACGTCGACAAACCAGTCATCTGAAGCAACTCATTAAAAGTCAAAACGATTGGGCAATCGTATACATGATCAAAATTTTCACCGCCTCGTCATTTTTTAAGACCATCTTTACTGAAAACTCCACTGCCTCTCAAATATTCAACGATAAAACTCTTAATACCCTGCTAGCCACAGAAACATTGAACCTGAGAGCAATTACCACAACACCCCATGCTAGAACTGCTACTGCTGTACATACCTTGCTAAGAACTGCCCAGTGAAGGAGAAGAATATTGTCCTAACTCCGGAAACGATGGACACACACTAGAATTGCATCTCAGCCACTCAGCCGAAATGTCACTGGCAAGAGTGATCATCGCACTCTAAATACAAAGCTGCTTAAAGCTCGGAAAGACACAGCTCCTTCATAACCCTGACCTATGCTATCATCACACTCAAAAGTTATTACAAATAATTTGGCAGGCTGCCTTCCTCACTTCCACGGCCTTGGACACATCATCTATCATTCAAGATGGAATCTCCAAAAAAAAAAAAAAAAAAATCGTGACGTGCCTCGACTACCTTCAACTATGCTGCTAACCTGGTCTTCAAACTCGACAACGTACTTAGATGACGTTCCCTGAGGTCAAGTCATCTCACACTTAAGATTATCAGCTCGAACACCTTTAGTGCACTCATCCAAGAAACAATTACTCCTCTTGCCTCCTCTTAACTATGGCACTTCAACCTACAGAAGACGAAGAGGACAAATCAAAAATTGAAATTTACCAATCACAACCCGGCTTTACTTGGGGAAAAAATGTAATTTTTTACTACACTTAGAAACAGGAATATGTCCAGAGAACTGCACAATAAACTCTGAAACGGAACTGTCAAAAAAAAAAAAAAAAAAAAATCGCCCTGTTGCTCCATACATTTTCACACCACTATATATCTAAGACTATGTGGAACAATTCTTCTAAGACGACTCCAAACCCAAACTCGCCTACCTGTTGATGAAAGAAATGTTTAGAAAATTTAAAAATGGGTAATATTCCTAGTATCTCCTATAATAACGGACCAAACTCATGAGCTCTTACATCTGCCTGCTATGAGCTGCCTGACTGCCGGCACCCTCATCTCTACCATCACGTGGTCCGCTGCTGGGTTGCACTGACTTTGTTTCTACGACTGAAGACACTCATCTCCAGTGCTATTCGTTACCTCCTATGGGATCTTTCCGACAAGTCATTCGTTCATTCGTACATTTTCACTGTTCTATACTTTTCATGTTATGTACAATAAAAAAATCATATCGGAATATGTATTGATTTGTTTCCTTTACATTCAATTTAGCAAATGTAGAAACAAGTTTTTCGAAATCAATATTTTATGAGGTTTCTTGTTCTATTGACAAGTTGGAGAGATATAAATGTGGAGGGACAACGCACAGACTTTCAACAAATTTTTGCATGCATACCTCAATGGATATTAAACTGACGCACATTGTGCATTTTATCGGAGACGAGTATTAACGTACTTTACGAAGAACTAAAGTTTCCCCCTTGAGCTGTTTGAGTATTTTTCTTCTACAACCCCGTATATGCTGTTTTTTAAACTATTTTTTTTAGAACGAAATACACCAAAAGGAAGAACATGTATGACATCTAAGAGAGTACATCTCAAATACTTCATCCAGGTCCCTCAGAATGCTACAGGCATTTCCCCTCAGGATCGCAACGCTGAGTCTCTGAAAGAGAAAGTTTGCCGTTCCGGGGGCCCTTCATCAGTAGCACCTTAACTTACATCCTCAGAAATGCAATAACTGAACAACCTTATACCAATACTCACCTCCACAGTAGCACTATAACTCCTACTAGCATCCTAAAACACCTGTAGTAACACATGAACGCACCAGCATACTCATAACCTATTTTATATCCATATCCACCACCATAACTTCTATTGCAAACACAGTAACTACCCGGCCTGTGTAATGTGACGGAGGGCTGAGTTATTACCATCGCCTGCGGGACTTAGGAGCATAATTGCACAGCTGATCTATCATGTATATCCATCTTGCCCTGTTCAGCTGGTGATGGCAACAAAGGCGAGAAGTATTTTTGATGTTACACTGAAGCCGAAACAAAATTTAGAGAGAGAGAGAGAGAGAGAGAGACAGAGAGATCTAACAACATGCTTCTCCTTTCTAAAACATAATGTAATATCTCAGTCCACTAAAACGCCTAGATAAAAGATGTCCTTCTTCGTTTAAATAGGTAAGAAGCAAAATTAAAGTGACACAGGAATAAAAAAATTAATTATCACTGGACTCCTTATTTTTCTGTCATAATTCTATCACATATGTACCATGTTTGAAAATGTAAAGTTAACCTGTCCTCTCCTTCAATATAAGGTAATTGTCTCCCATTTAACATGCTTCCCTTATCATTATAAAGAACATCATAATAATAATACTAATATTAATTTTATCTTTATTAAATACAATACAGTTAAAATAACTAATGCAAATAAAACCAGTAATATATATTTACTAATTACATACGTAAAAAGGTCAAGAGTGCACCCGGACTAATTGAAACTACTTTGCCTTCCGTGGTAATACAACATAGTTATAAATAATAAATATTTTCCCTCCTTTCTGCTGATTCATTAGTTAGGTACTGATTACCTTTAGCTTTGAAAATTGCGTAACATTATTACTGGCTTCAACAAGATTAGATAATTTCCATCTTTTTCAACAGAATAATTGTTGGAGGTCTTGCTGCACATAACAAATATTGTTGACTATACTGCAGCCGGATGAGATATCGTCTTCAGTATCTCACTAATAGAAACGTACCTTCCTTATCATTTCCTTGCATTTTAGATATCCTGAATTATACTATAGGTGTTAGCAGTAAGAGAGGAAAATGAGAGAGATGCTACTCTGGTAGGTCACTCCACTTTCTCTATTAATGATATTCTTCAATTATACGTCATGTTCAAGTCTTTGACAAGATTGTTAAAAGTTCTGTTGTCATTTTCTTACGTTTTCGGTTACACACACCGAAGCAGGGTGACCTAAAAAGATAAACGAAACTTTCTCTTTCTAAAATTAGTAACGTATACAGGAGAAGGGATTACTAGAGCCTTGCTCCTGGCATTTTAGTTGCCTCTTACAACACGCTATATATATATATATATATATATATATATATATATATATATATATATATATATATATATATATATATATATATATATATATATATATATATATATAATGTATATATATATTGAATATTGTCTTCTCATACCATCCCCTATATTCTATTTTCTATGTAGACTTCGTGAAAAGACAAAATACGTTAACAAATTACAATAGGGAGTAGAACAACATAGATAACATCTCAGAGCTACATCTTGAATACATCGTCCAGCTCCCCGGCGGTGGGCAGTGTGCCCAGAATGCTGAAGGTATTTTCCCTCTGGATCGCAACACTGAGTCTCTGAAAGAGGAAGCTGGCCGCCCTGTAATCCTTGGTTTCTATGAGTTTTTTCCCATATGGTGCGTAAGTGTCTCAATCTTCAAAACTGCCTCTCACTGGATGTCTTATGTTTTACACACCATTTTCTGTAATTCAAGAGACTGTAGTACGAGAAAACCCCAGATGATCAGCAGTTTCCAGGATACTCAAACTTCCCACCTGGCACCAGCAGTCTTTCCACGATCAAGGTGGCTGACTAGGTATTTGCATTAACAAGCAGGTGTGCAGATGCGCCTAATAAAGTGGCCAATGTATATCAAAAAGTAAATTGTGGTCTAGAATCATTAGTTCAGTTGTGTCACACTAACTCTCTCAGTCCTCCATGATTCATACTTAAAAACTAGTTTAATTATAGCAAAGTATTATTTTCTCTCTTATCTCGTATATGTTAAATAATGTACTTTTATTTTTGCAATATTTTTTTATTTAAAGTGTTCTTCAGAGACTTTTTCGTTTTCTGCTTTCAAAATGTTGCGGTTGTGGAGTTGATGGTCAATAATGGAGGAAAGGCCAAAATAGAAACTTTCTAATCCTTGAATTATTTTCCCTTAAGAGAGAGAGTTTTATTATTGCTATTATTATTACTATTATTATTATTATTATCATTATTGTTGCTATTATTATCCTGTTTGACAATTAAAAATTTATTTCATAATGCTGTTCCCTAACAGTATTTGCATACTGGTCATAACCTAAAATTACTTTCCATTACATTATTAAATATAAAAGTTGATCATGAATTCGAAGCGTTAAAACCACTTGGAGAAAACTAAGAGAAATCTAAGTCATCTCTCTCTCTCTTCCTGTGGTTCATATTTCTAAGTGATTCCTCACTTTGCATCACCCCGTTTATATGGTACCTTAACACAGGCATGAATATAGAAGTCAGAGTGGTATCTCACATTGAATCGGTCAATGGTCACGGCATTTTAATCCAAGCCAGAATACGGAAGTTAAATAAACCTTCCATACAGCCAACTAACTGGGGAGAGGGTGGCTAGCAATGACAATTGTGGTGGATAGAAAAAGAGATTGTGTTGCGATGATTGTAACAATAATGAACAATTCTGCAAACAATGGACTTAGTCTATTGTTTCCAAATCGACTGACCCAGCAAATTTCCGAAGTCCGCTAAATGGAGGGCTTATTTAATTAAGCAGGGAAATTACGCACTCACTGGAACTGTGCATTGCCTCTCAAGAAAGCTGTTCCTGTCCTTATTTATGTGTGTGTGTGTGTGTGTTGCAGATGTATGGTATAGGAGATAGGTTACTGAAAGCAGTGAAGAGTTTTTACGATAGTGAGGCTCAAGTTAGAGTGTGTAGGAAAGAGGGAGATTATTTCCCAGCAAAAGTTGGCCTTAGACAAGGATGTGTGATGTCACCGTGGTTGTTCAATATATTATAGATGGGGTTGTAAGAGAAGTAAATGCGAGGGTCTTGGCAAGAGGTGTGGAGTTAAAAGATAAAGAATCACACATAAAGTGGGAGTTGTCACAGTTGCTCTTTGCTGATGACACTGTGCTCTTGGGAGATTCTGAAGAGAAGTTGCAGAGGTTGGTGGATGAATTTGGTAGGGAATGTAAAAGAAGAAAATTGAAAGTGAGTACAGGAAAGAGTAAGGTTATGAGGATAACAAAAAGATTAGGTGATGAAAGATTGGATATCAGATTGGAGGGAGAGAGCATGAAGGAGGTGAATGTATTCAGATATGTGGGAGAGGACGTGTCAGCGGATGGGTCTATGAAAAATGAGGTGAATCATAGAACTGATGAGGGGAAAAGGGTGAGCGGTGCACATAGGAGTCTGTGGAGACAAAGAACTTTGTCCTTGGAAGCGAAGAGGGGAATGTATGAGAGTATAGTTTTACCAACGCTCCTGTATGGGTGTGAAGCATGAGTGACGAATGTTGTAGCGAGGAGAAGGCTGGAGGCAGTGGAGATGTCATGTCGGAGGGCAATGTGTGGTGTGAATATAATGCAGAGAATTCGTAGTTTGGAAGTTAGGAGGAGGTGCGGGATTGTCAAAACTGTTGTCCAGAGGGCTGAGGAAGGGTTGTTGAGGTGGTTCGGACATGTAGAGAGAATGGAGCGAAACAGAATGACTTCAAGAGTGTATCAGTCTTTAGTGGAAGGAAGGCCGGGGTAGCGGTCGGCCTAGGAAAGGTTGGAGGGAGGGGGTAAAGGAGTTTTGTGTGCGAGGGGCTTGGACTTCCAGCAGGCATGCGTGAGCGTGTTTGATAGGAGTGAATGGAGACAAATGGTTTTTAATTCTTGACGTGCTGTTGGAGTTTGAGCAAAGTAACATTTATGAAGGGTTTCAGGGAAACCGGCAGGCCGGACTTGAGTCCTGGAGATGGGAAGTACAGTGCCTGCACTCTGAAGGAGGGGTGTTAATGTTGCTGTTTAAAAACTGTAGTGTAAAGCACCCTTCTGGCAAGATAGTGATGGAGTAAATGAATAACAAAAAAGGCACAATACCGTGACTGGAACGATACACAGATAACTCGCACATAGAAGAGAGAAGCATACGACGACGTTTCGGTCCGACTTGGACCATTTACAAAGTCACACTAACCAGAAGTGGAACAGAACGGCTATATATAGGCAGGAAGAGGTAGCGGTGGTGGTAGTAGTAGTAGTAGTGGTAGTGGTAGTAGTGGGGAATTAAGGAGGAGGAGCCAGTCAAATATAAAGAAAGGGGAGCACTGCAAGGGAGCTAGGTGCCCACAGAGTTAAAGCAAGTGCACAGAGGTGGGTGAAAAGGGAAGTGGTGAAATAAATAATGAAGGAACAGAAACACGAGACAGAAGAAAGAAAGATAACCCAGAGGAGAAAAAAAATGAGGAATCAGGTTAAGTCACGGGTGTTCTGAAGTTTGGAGCATTTTACAATGTAGTGGGAGAGGAAGGCATCTACAGAGACGAAGCCAGGGCTAAGATTCATACAAGGAAAGGTGTGTATTAGAGAGGATTCAACTAGACGGCGACTGTTAAAGTTGGAAGTAGGGAAGACAGTTTTAGCAGAAGACCAGTCAGTAGGATGGCTGTGATCTCTGACGTGACAGAACAGAGCATTGTTAGTGTCGGCAAGCCTAATACTATTTTTGTTCTCCCTAATTCTGTTGACTTTCCGTCAACGTCAACGTGCTCTCTTTGCGGCTCTACCACATGTTCTCTGTAACCTTCTCTCTACCATTGCCTTTGAGACTGCTCGCCTGAATAAACAAATTCATTCTTCTAAACTACAGAATAAACTTCAACGTCTCATCTCAGCTAGCCCTTGGTCTAAATTCTCCCTCACTGACTGTGCTACTAACTTGTCTTCTGTCTCACTCTCTCAGTATGAGCTTGACCTTCTTGGTTTTAGTGTTTCCTTTGCCACTTCACCTATCCCTCGCGCTGGTATTGCCCTGATTAGCTCTTTTGAATCCTTTCGCCAATCTCGCTCCCGTAATCTTCCTGACTTGTCCACTTTTCGTAACGCTCTCCTTCCTGCTCTTGTTAGTCTGTTTTCTAAGAATCACCACCTTCCGCGCCGTTACCAACTTGTCCTTTCTTCTCTTAAATCCAACACTGTCATACTATCTTCTGACAAAGGTAATTCGGTAGTTATCCTTGATCGCGAGGATTACCTCCGTAAAGCTGATGTCTTGCTCTCTGACTCACGTGCCTACACTCCTCTCGTTTCCAACCCTCTTGATCGCATCAAGAGAACTTTCAACAAGAAACTAAGGACTCTCTCCGACCTCTGTCCTGACTTTGACCTTGTTCAACGGTTCCATGTCATCTGTCCCTCTCTTCCCTATTTCTATGGCCTTCCCAAAACTCATAAACCTGATATTCCTCTTCGTCCTATCATATCCTCTAGAGGTTCTGTCTCTTATTCTCTTGCTTCTTGGTTGGCCAAAACCCTCACTCCCTTTCTTGGTACTTTTTCTCCTGCCCACCTCCGTCACTCTCAAGACTTCATTGAACGGGATCGCGCTCTCCCAACCTATAAGATGCTTAGTCTTGACGTTGAGTCCCTCTTCACCAATGTCCCTCTTGATGATGTCCTTGATTTCCTTAGAGAGAAGGCCCATGAAGGGTTTCTTCATCTCCCTATACCTACTGATGTCTTTCTTGATCTTATCCGCCTCTGTGTGGACTCTAATTCCTTTTCCTTCCAAGGGAAATATTATTCTCAAACCTTCGGTGTCGCTATGGGCTCTCCCCTCTCTCCTGTCCTTGCTAATCTTTACATGGAATACTTCGAGACTGTTCTTCTTCCTACCATCGATGTGCAACCTTCACTCTGGCTACGCCTTGTGGATGACATCTTTGCTCTGTGGCCTCATGTCTCCAGTCTCTTCCAACCTTTTCTTGAAGCTCTTAATAATCTTGCCCTTTCCATTAAGTTTAAAGCTGAATGGGAATCTAATTCCTTGCTTCCTTTCCTTGATGTCCATGTCCACCGCTCAGATACAGGTTTTTCCTTTTCCGTTTACCGAAAACCTATGCATAGTGGCATGTACATTCACTACTTTTCCTATCATGCTTCCCCTGTCAAGAAAAATGTTCTTATCTCCCTCTTTCTCCGTGCCCTCCGCAACTGTGATCCTCAGTTTCTTCCAGCAGAAATTTCCACTCTTCATAATTCGTTTTCCCGTCTTGGCTATCCTTCCCATTTCATAGATTCTGCCCTCTTACGTGCTAAACGTAATTTCTTCTCTCCCAAACTCTCTACTTCTGGGAACTCTTCTGTCCTCTGCTTTCCCTACATTTCCGGTCTTTCTAATCTCAACAATTCTCTCCGTCCCTTAGATATCAAACTTACTTTCCGCCAGACTAACACTCTTCGCACTACTCTCGTTCATACCTCTCCTCCCTCTACAGATGTTCCTGGTGTCTACTCTATTTCTTGCTCCTCCTGTCCTCTTCAATACTTTGGAGAAACTGGTCGATCTCTTTCTGACAGAATAAGGGAGCACAAAAATAGTGTTAGGCTTGCCGACACTAACAATGCTCTGTTCTGTCACGTCAGAGATCACAGCCATCCTATTGACTGGTCTTCTGCTAAAACTGTCTTCCCTACTTCCAACTTTAACAGTCGCCGTCTAGTTGAATCCTCTCTAATGCACACCTTTCCTTGTATGAATCTTAGCCCTGGCTTCGTCTCTGTAGATGCCTTCCTCTCCCACTACATTGTAAAATGCTCCAAACTTCAGAACACCCGTGACTTAACCTGATTCCTCATTTTTTTTCTCCTCTGGGTTATCTTTCTTTCTTCTGTCTCGTGTTTCTGTTCCTTTATTATTTATTTCACCACTTCCCCTTTCACCCACCTCTGTGCACTTGCTCTCTCTCTGTGGGCACCTAGCTCCCTTGCAGTGCTCCCCTTTCTTTATATTTGACTGGCTCCTTCTCCTTAATTCCCCACTACTACCACTACCACTACTACTACTACTATCACCACCTCTTCCTGCCTATATATAGCCTTCCTGCTCCACTTCTGGTTAGTGTGACTTTGTAAATGGTCCAAGTCGGACCGAAACGTCGTCGTATGCTTCTCTCTTCTATGTGCGGGTTATTTGTGTATGGAGTGAATGATGGTGAAAGTTTCTCTTTTTCGGGCCACAATCCTTGGTGGGAATCGGCCAGTGTGTTAATAAAAAAAATAATAAAATATATCAAGTAAAAAAATTCTATTAATTTTCGTTTACAAAAAAAAAAAAAAAGGAATTAATTCACCAAAAGTTATTAGTAACATGTAATATAGAAATTATATAGAACAAATCATTAATTTACAAGACAATCCTAAAATTAGTTAATTAGGAAATATTTAAAATAAACAATCACCTAAAATACTATCCAACCAATTTAAATGTCATCAAATGTTAAACTCACACACTCACACAAAATATATACCCACTATTGATTCTTGTAGTTGAAAAAGAAAGATTGGAATTGGAACTTCAGTTGAGGTTGTGATTCTGGCACCAATCGCTTTTTCAATGTTTTTATTTATTTATTAATATGGGTAACGTGCCTAAAGAAATAGTCCTACAGACTAAGAGATCGTGATAAAAGTAACATTTAACAGCATTCAAGTTTTGAGATGACATTTTTTCTGTTTGTTTGCTCTATAGCACAAAATTAAAAGCATTCACGATTATCCCGGCTATTTCTGACGTTAGTTTGGAGGTACCAACAAGAGAAGAAGTAAAGCAGAATCAGCAGCAACAATGAAAGTAGAAACAGCAGCGAAAAAGAAACAGCAGTAGCAGCATGACATGCAAGAGAGGCAGCAACAAGAGCGTACGCAGGACAGCAACGTCGAGAACCGCAGCAGCTCCAGCAACAAATATAGCAACAAGGAAAGTAACAGCAACAGCAGCAATAAAAGAGGCTATAGCAGCAATAGTTGAATGCAGAGCAGCAACAGTAAAGGCAGCAACATTAGAGGCAACAACAGCAGCAGCAGCAGCAGCGATAATATTAAGTTCATGTAATTACCGAGCCCCACGTGGCTGCTGTTAATTACCTGACACTTAGCAGAGTGAACACAGAGTGACGTTGCTGGATATAATCCGGCTTGCGTGTACAAGGTGTGTATATATATGACGGCTATCATAACCCGAGCTCAACTCTAACACTTAGCACACATCAGCATGATATTGGACGGGACTTGCTAGATACATGTTCAGAACTCAAATAAGTTTATATATATCAGTAAAATTAAAGACATGGGAGAAAGCCTGGGCCTTTCTTTAAACCCCACCAAATGTGAAATAGTTTCTACCAATCAACAGGTGATACAGAATATTAGTTAGGAAAAAAAGTCTCAGACCTCCGGACGATGGAAAGCAGGATGAAAGACATTGACACACACGATGCCTTCTACCTACTCACCAGGTGCCTGTCAACCCCAAAACTTACCTATTTTCTGAGATGCTCCCCAGCCTTCAGCAGTCCAAAACTCAAGGAATATGACTCTCTCCTGAAGGTCATGCTAGAGAGTGTATTGAATCTTTCCCTTGATGATGGACAGTGGTTGCAAGCCTCACTTCCGGTCAGGCTTGGAGGGCTAGGAGTACGCAGATCCTCCCAGATTGCTCTACCAGCTTTCCTATCCTCTTCCATTGCATCAAACGAGTTGATAAGACAAATTCTTCCTGACACCCTCAGTGACTCAGCAGGAATAGAAGACCCTAGCTATGTCAGTGCCATCACCGAATGGGAGACTCTTGCTGCCCCAGCACCAAATCCTAGTGCAGCACTGGCTCACAGTCAAGCTGGGATAGCCCAATTGCTGAAAAGGTGCTTGCCATATATATATATATATATATATATATATATATATATATATATATATATATATATATATATATATATATATATATATATATATATGCAAGGAATTCGCGAGAGCAGGCGAAATATACACAAACACTGATCTCTGGCTGAAGGAGACTCGAACCTACGAACCTTTGGTAAAACACTGCTTACCTTGTCCTAAGGTTCGTAGGTTCGAGTCTCCTTCAGCCGGAGATCAGTGTTTGTGTATATTTCGCCTGCTCTCGCGAATTCCTTGCATTGTTAAAATCTCTAGTAAGGCTGATGCATGCAGGGGATGAGATGAAAAACTATAACCCTTCTCCCTGTAAGCTGGCTGCCTTTGATCAAACGTGTAACGCAAGCTACACGCCAAGGTATTGTCCAGTGTGGGTAGATTGGTAAAGCACTGCGTACCTTGTCCTAAGGCTCGTAGGTTCGAGTCTCCTTCAGCCAGAGATCATTGTTTATATATATATATATATATATATATATATATATATATATATATATATATATATATATATATATATATATATAAGCTCAAGGCCTTTCAAGAATCAGTCCTTCGTTAGGAGCGTGGTATATAAAAAAAAAATGTAGAGAAATCGATGTAAGCGATCCAGATTTTCGCCCGTAATATTAGCCAGTATAAAGGTCCTACCGGAGGAAGCAGAAAGAGGCACAGGAAGGCATGCTTTGGGGCGCTGCAAGAAAGGCTGTCGTACAGTATAAGGGACAAAGGAAAGGATTTAAATTGCTCATCAAACAAAACCGCAATGATTTTTTGTAGACACCATGTTGTTAATATCGAAGCAAAGACAAGAGTGAACTATTTCAAGTCTCGATCAACCAAAGTAACTATGGATAATAACGAAGAATGAGGAGGGTAACACTCCATGTTAAAATAAGATCCCTGTTGTCTCTACAGCTAATGAATGCCTAGTAAAGTGGGTCTTGCACCAGATAAACCTAGGCACGAAAATACTACAACAGTATCATTACTCTTTAATATACGGCGAGGCTCCAACAAGACTGTTTAGTGATGACTGAATAGGAACACACTTCACATGCATAACCTCCGAAGAAAACCAAAAAAATAAAATCTTTGTAAACTATATATAACTCTTAAATTCCATAGTAAGAAAATTCCAAAAACACACATCAAAACAAAACGTAGTATTACGCAATTAGTAGTTAAAAAGCATTTTTTAAATATTACTTACATAACCAAATTGTTATTATTGTTGCTCAACTTAACTTTTGGATCATTCATTGCAAGACGTGGTGGAGACTTGATCATCCGTCTGCTGAGGCCAGATAGACGAACTTCCTATTTGTACCCACCTTTACATATTCAAAGAAATGCAAGAGGGTAGTAATTAAATTCGGCTTTTGTCCATTATCAAGCAACGATATGATGATGGTTCACGACGAAGGGAAAAAAATCGTCTAAAGTTTCCTTTAATAAAAACCGTGGATTAGTTTTGAATGAGAGGTAATTTATTGAAAGTGACTGAAAAGTTAGGCTAAGTCTTCTGGTGATAGAAATAATATTTTGTACTTTCGTAAACGTAACAAACTGTGTTAACGAGGCGTCTTGTGCTCAAAACTGGGTGTAGGTTCCATGCCACCCCATACCACCTCTCGTCTTTACGTTTTATAGAGAACTCTCTGGAATTCTTGACAGAGCATTTAGGGCCCTTCAGAAAACATAGAATATGAGTGTACTATGCTGAGTCCTCAGTCGTTTCTTCCTGTGGAAACTCAGGGTCATTTAGATTTTGTATCCTTACCCAGATATGGTTGATTATTGATTTGGAAATGTATCAAAAAGTTTAATTTTATGATTCAAGAACAATAATCTGTGAGTATTCAGACGTTAAGCTCATCTCACTTCAGATTTATAAATTCTATAGTTTCTCGACTATAAGTTGATAAAATATTTGCATAAAAAATTTAAGCTATAGTTTAACAATAATGAAATGTTAATTAACTTTGTCAGTGCTAAAATTATTCACTCTTGATAACAAGTGATGTTCAGATAATGTAATTATCTGAACAGGCTGCGATGCCGTTCTATAATAATTCCAATTCTCTTGCTTTAAGTAACATCATTGGTCTCTTTCTAAGATTGGTTGTTATTGATAAGAGTTCCTTATCTTCAGTTAGAAACAGATTTTTTATTTTCTTTATGGTTTACAGTATCTCCCACTAAATCATAACTTTAAGCAAGCTTTTGTTATTTTATAAATTCTATTTACAAGGTCCACCGCGAGCATGATTTGACATTCAAGAATTCTCAAGCAGCTTAAAAAGATTTTTCCATGTGAATTTTTACTTTACATTCAAGGCTATAAGATGTCTTGCCTAAGGAAATTGAAATGCCAGAGACGTGGTACAGTGTGACTGGGGCTACAACAACGTGCCGAAAGGGAGTTTAGTCTGAATATTGGATACCAGTCCCAAAGGAAAGACGTTCTGCATCACACCTTCTGCTTGTGTCACCATAACATATGGGGAAATTTAGAGTTTTTTTTTTTTTAAGAAATTTAGAGCTGTAGTAAAAAAAGACAATTTTATATTTCTAAAAATTTCTAACATTTCTCAGGTATTGTTATCAAAACGAAGCTCGTTTTTTTAAGCAAATCGGCCGGTTTTTAAATATGTGGTAACCCAAAGAAAAACACATTCACCATATTACACGTCCTATCCTTTTTTCTTCAAAAGTGACCCAACATTATGATTCATTAATGAATGAACAAACCAAATAACAGCACGCTCACGAAAATTTCCAAGTGATGGCACCACTCTATGTGCCTCCAAAATTTAATTACACTAACCGGATTCCCTGAATCTCTTCATATATATAATTTTTCTTACACAGCAAAGGCACGTAACATCCTAAACTTTACTTGCCTCTACTCACACTAGTCTAACACATTAATACATGGCTGATGAATATTCAGAACTCTTCCTCTCATTACTATCTAAATCTTCCTTGGGCATCTCACGTTAAGACAGTATATTACTTAGTCTGACTTGTTACATTCTTTCTGCATACCAGCTATTATTATTATTGTTATTATTATTATTATTATTATTTATTATTATTTATTATTATTTTTTATGAGAGTCAGTGCCTGGGGAATAGAGGCAATCAACTTTGATCAGAATAGGAAAGACGATCTAATTTCTTGAAATAAGAGCCCTTCACCAGCATAAAAGTACTTCCGGGAGAGGATCAAGTCATATTAACACATCTTTCACTCACTGAATTATACTTCATTAGAATTCTCTTCTTTCATAAAAGATTATATATATATATATATATATATATATATATATATATATATATATATATATATATATATATATATATATATATATATATAATTTCGCTAAATTCACACAGGTAAGAAAAAGCTTTTATATAAAAGCACTAGTCACTTAGGTGCTTTAGTACATACACTTGGTCTGTATATTTCTTTTCCGATTATAAACTTCAAATTGTTTTTAAGCAGTCATTCTTTCTATCTTTCCCACCATTCCATCAATAAAAAATTGTACCATACACTTTTACAATTAGACAAATAAGTTTGCTGCTCATTCCATAATTCTCTTTATACTAAAGCTCTGCAAATGGTCTCTGCCGGTCTCTGTATACATTACTTTTTTTCAGAAATACACTACAAATACATCAAACTAATTAACTCTTTACTGTCTAAGTGATTTAATGATTTTTAGCCTTTATTCTATTTATACAGTTTTTCAGATTTTTTACCTACTTAATCAATTCCTTCATTCATTTCCACCTCCTCATTTATTCTAATCTCATTCCTCCTTGTCGTAAACTTCATATTTCTGTCAACATTTCATAGGCAATTCAATTTTTTTTACAGCACTCCCTCCATCTCTCTCTCTCTCTCTCTCTCTCTCTCTCTCTCTCTCTCTCTCTCTCTCTCTCTCTCTCACCTTTATTTCCTTATCAAATATATCACAAATTTTACTCTTTAACTGACAAATTCATCCGCTTCCTAGATTTTACATATTATTGATATCCTTCTAAAACTGCTTCTTACTCTAAAATAACTTCACTGTTTCTTAGATTTGCTCTTTTTCTCTCCTTCAATATTTTATTCATTCGTTGTTCTCCATGTAGTCCACATTTCCTGTAATACTTTCTAAACATTAAAATCCCTCATTTACCAACCTTCTTTTTTTTCCTACCGGACCATTATTATCGTCATATTCCTGTTTTTAAACCTATCCTCTTGTAGACACAATTTTTTTGCGTATATTCAAACTGAATTTTTCAATTCGAGTCTTATCTCCTCGACATCTTCATTACTCCCCAGTCATCTGTTTTCTTCAACATGTGTTCAACTCTCTTTTTAACCATCCATTCTGTTAATTAAACCGATGTCCTTGTATTTCAGCCTTTCTCTTATTCTTACTCTAAACAACTTAAACTGATCTCACACATCAGTTTAATTGAGTGCATAGAGGAAGAAAGTCTGCTTCGTGGTTAGCAGACGGAGGATCAAGCCTACACTATGTCTTGTGCTAAAGACCTACATGGGTTTAGCGCTTAACAATAATTGTTAAATTAATTTAAAATAATGGTCATCCATTACTCTAACATCAGCCAGTTTTGTAAGTAATTTAACTTAATTTTTACAGTAATAACTTTAATGTTTTAACATCACCTTACCCAGGATCGGTCACCTACCTCCTCCTCCTCTACTTAAACCCAGATCCTCTGCGGTCAGGATTGCTCTCATAAATGTAAATATAATGGCCAGTTATCCTTTTTTCTGGAACTCGAGTCATTTCCTTGCGAGCTAAATGGTTAATTAATGATCTCGAAGTTAAATCTTTGTCAATTCCTAAATGTGATTTATGAACTGTACAACGAATAATTTAATCTTTACGCTAAATGATTTTCGAAGGCAAGTTTTTTTTTTTTTTTTTTTTTTTTTAGACAATGGCCAATATTCACATGGCCTGAAATTAATTAATTTAGCTTCGAATGAATTTCAGAGAGTTTTCTGAATGTTGAATTAACACAGAATATAGTTAGACTGGAACCGAAATTACCTTGTTAACTGATGCGATCAAATTGCATGACTGAACAGTTACATCGTTACCAGTCGATCTTGTAAATTATTAAAGGGAAGAGTGAGCTAAATAAGTTACTGAAGGGTATTGCTAAGTGACTGTTATTCCAGAGCTTCCAGATATGTAGTGGTGCAGAGCGGATGATTGATGGTGGTCTACCTACCTGCAGTCTACCTACCCGGAGGGTGCTCCGGGGGTCAATGCCCCCTGGGCCCAGTCCTTGACCAGGCCTCCCTGTAGATCAGGGCCTGATCAACCAAGCTGCTACAGCTGACCTAATGTAGTCCAACGTACGAACCACAGCCTGGCTGATCAGGTACTGACTTTAGGTATCTGTCCAGCTCCTTCTTGAAGGCAACAAGGGGTCTATTGATAATTTCCCTTATGCCTAGTGGGAGGTTATTGAACAGACTTGGACACCGGACACTTACTGTGTTTTCTCTTAGTGTACTAATGGCTTCCCTACTTTTCGCTGGGGGAATATTGCACCGTCTGCCCAGTCTTTTGCTTTCGTAGGGAGAGTGATTGTGTGTAGATGTGGGACCAGTCCCTCTAGGATTTTCCAGATGTGGATTATGATCTCTCTCGCCGTCGCTCCACTGAGTACAGGTCAAGTGACGCCAAGCGTTCCTAGTAATTAAAGGTGTTTGATGGAACTTATATGTGCAGTAAAGGTTCTCTGTACATTTTCTACATCTGCAATTTCACCTTTCTTGTATGGAGCTGTTAGTGTACAGCAGTATTCCAGCCTAGAGAGAACAAGTGGTGGTGATACTGTGATGTTACAGGTATTGATTGTGGTCTCGCGTAACTATAATATGGTAGGAGTGAAGGCCATCACTGGTCGAAGGAGGGGGTTGTAAGTGATGGTGCGGTAGTAATGGTACTTGTGCAGCATTAATTGATAGTTATCATTGGTCAGCAAAAGTGATAACTATTGGTTTTAAAGAGTGCGGGGGGTGGGGGGTTGTAAACACTAGTAGTGTTAGTTTTGTGAGATGTAAGCAATAGTGGTGTTAGTGGTGTTGATTGTAAACACTTGTAGTGTTAGTTGTGTTGGCTATATGTACTAGTGGTGTTAGTGGTGCTGGTTGTAAGCACCTAGTGGTGTTATTTGTGCCGATTGTAAGCACTAGTGGTGTTTGTGGTGCTGGCTGTAAGTACTAGTAGTGTTAGTGGTGCTGGTTGTAAGCACTAGTTGTGTTAAAAAAAAAAAAAACATACCACGGGAAGGGATAGAACCCGGGATCAGAGTGTCATAAAACTCTAAGCCGACGCTCTAGAGTTTTATGACTCTCTGATCGCTGGTTCTATCCCCGCCCTTGGTATGGTTTTTGTGTAATCGTGTCATTACGATTTCGTGAGACTAGTGGTGCTAGTGGTGTTGGTTGTCAGCACTAGTGGCACTAGTTGTGCTGGTTGTAAGCACTAATGGTATTGTGCTGGTTGAAAGCACTAGTGGTGGTGTTGCGCTGGTAGTGTTAATTGTAGCACTGGTTGTGTTACTTGTAATGGTATTTAAGTGATAATGGTGCGTTCTGTGGTGGCAAGTAGCAGATATTATGGCGTTATAGTAGTGGGCAGCAGTGGTGGCGGAGGCGGCGGCGGCGGCGGAGATACACTTAGCAAAATGAACGTTTACAAGGACAAACTCTGGATCTGTTAATTAAGGTTTTCATGAAGTCACGAATAGATGAAGATCCTAACAGGTCAAGACGTTGTACAACTTAAAGCTTCTTCTGTAAAATCTGTCTTTTCTTCACTATTGTCTGCGGCCCAATACTTAGTTCCAGTGGTGTTCGTGTTAACTGTTGTGCTAGCAAGCAGTGGTGGCGTTAGTTTTGGTAGCGAGCAACAGAGGTTATATTTATTAGTGGCGGGTCTGGACAAGATGGCCAGTGGCTGGTGTGTCTGGAAAGCGGATAAGAATAATAAACTGCTGGTTACTTGGCCAACCTTCAGTACATAGCTTGTCAATATCTGTGCAGTTTAGAGTAGTTTCCAAGACTTGTTGGCTATTACCGAGGCTTATGGTCTTCAGAAGATTCACGGACTCGTCAGCATCATTGAGGCAAGCAGACTTGTACGGAAATATTTATGGAAAATAACAAAGGAGCTTGCCATTCGTATACTGAAGTTCTGTTACAAATAGGAAAGGAGAATGACAGTCATTGTGTGTGATATTTCCCAAAAGCTTCTACTCGAGTAAACAAACCATGGAACGGGTGAGGTTTGAACCCTTGGTGAGTGAGTCGTAAAACTTCAGGCAGGTGGAGTTCTATTCCAGTTATTAGGTCAAGTCACAGTTTTTCCAAACATTATTAGTAAGTAATTAAGTGTCATAGAGAACGCGAACATGCTAATTACTCCAGGAATTTGAGTTTCCTGAGAGTACACAATTACTGATAATTTGAAGCCGACTGGATAAGGCGTTCTTAAGTTATGAGCAAAATGCAATCGAAAAGTAGGAGGAAGCAAAAAATAAAGGCACCCTCTTACAGGTCCCCATTTAGGGGATAGCCAGATGAAGCTACAAGATGAAGCTACGAGAACCTCTCACTGACAGGAGCTGTCAAGTGAAGCTATGAGATCCTCCAACTGACAGGAGCTGTCAAGTGAAGCTACGAGAATCTCCCACTGAAAGGAGCTGTCAAGTGAAGCTACGTGAACCTCCCACTGACAGGAGCTGTCAAGTGAAGCTACGAGAACCTCTCACTGACAGGAGCTGTCAAGTGAAGCTACGAGAACCTCTCACTGACAGGAGCTGTCAAGTGAAGCAACGAGAACCTCCCAGTGACAGAAGCTGTCAAGTGAAGTTGGGGCAGTAAATATCTCCTAAATTCCCTAAATGTTTTGACTGGTAATATTATCGTATTACCTTAATCGATTTAATATACCAACAACTGTAGTCGTGTTGAATGTTGTATAATTTGCCACAAGTTTCAACACTTGTATTTTGAATGTATCATTCTGGAAATAAAATGAGAAACAGCTCACAATGCATTTTTTTCAATATTGTTTTTAAATAAAAATAAATCCACGGATTCAGTTCTACATTCAAATATTCCTTCAATTAAAAGGTCAGAAAACCACGACTTTTACTAATTTCGTTTTGAAAGGATCTTTATAATTTTTTTTGTGTGTGATAATTACCGTAATGTGCCTTACGCTGACTTGAATACTGATAATTTAAATTACCAAATTTTATTAAATCCAGAAGAGCTTCGGGCAAAATGAAATGCCTGGATTCAATAGCCTGGGTTTTATGCCCTTCAAGGGAAGTCCCTTGAGGGGCGATAAACCCATGCGGGTTTATCGCTTTAGATAAAACCGCCAAAATATGGAATTCATTGGCTAGATGGCTTTGATAGATGTAGAAGATGGCTGTGGAAGATGTAGAAGACGGCTGGGGTAGATGTAGAAGATGGCTGGGATAGGTGTAGAAGATGGCTGGGAAGATGCAGAAGATGGCTGGGGAAGGTGTAGAAGATGGCTGGGGAAGACATAGAAGATGACTGGGGTAGATGTAGAAGATGGCTGGGGAAGGTGTAGAAGATGGCTTGGGAAGACATAAAAGATGACTGGGGTAGATGTAGAAGATGGCTGGGGTAGATGTAGAAGATGGCTGGGGAAGATGTAGAAGATGGCTGTGGAAGATGTAGAAAATGGCTGGGGAAGATGCAGAAGATGGCTGGGGAAGATGTAGAAGATGGCTGGGGAAGATGTAGAAGATGGCTGGGGTAGATGTAGAAGATGGCTGAGGAAGATGTAGAAGATGGCTGTGGAAGATGTAGAAGATGGCTGGGGTAGATGTAGAAGATGGCTGGGGAAGATGTAGAAGATGGCTGGGGAAGATGTAGAAGATGGCTGGGGTAGGTGTAGAAGATGGCTGGGGTAGATGTAGAAGATGGCTGGAGTAGATGTAGAAGATGGCTGGGGAAGATGCAGAAGATGGCTGGGGAAGATGTAGAAGATGGCTGGAGTAGATGTAGAAGATGGCTGGGGAAGATGCAGAAGATGGCTGGGGAAGATGTAGAAGATGGCTGGGGAAGATGTAGAAGATGGCTGGTGAAGGTGTAGAAGATGGCTGGGGAAGATGTAGAAGATGGCTGGGGAAGATGTAGAAGATGGCTGGGGAAGGTGTAGAAGATGGCTGGGGAAGATGTAGAAGATGGCTGGGGTAGATGTAGAAGATAGCTGCGGTAGATGTAGAAGATGACTGGGGTAGATGTAGAAGATGGCTGGGGTAGATGTAGAAGTTGACTGGGGTAGATGTAGAAGATGGCTGGGGAAGATGTAGAAGTTGACTGGGGTAGATGTAGAAGATGGCTGGGGAAGATGTAGAAGATGGCTGGGGTAGATGTAGAAGATGGCTGGGGTAGGTGTAGAAGATGGCTGGGGTAGGTGTAGAAGATGGCTGGGGTAGATCTAGAAGATGGCTGGGGTAGGTGTAGAAGATGGCTGGGGTAGATGTAGAAGATGGCTGGGGTAGGTGTAGAAGATGGCTGCGGTAGATGTAGAAGATGGCTGGGGTAGATGTAGAAGATGACTGGGGTAGGTGTAGAAGATGGCTGGGGTAGATGTAGAAGATGGCTGGGGTAGGTGTAGAAGATGGCTGGGGAAGATGTAGAAGATGGCTGGGGTAGATATAGAAGATGGCTGGGGTAGGTGTAGAAGATGGCTGGGGTAGATGTAGAAGATGGCTGGGGTAGGTGTAGAAGATGGCTGGGGTAGATGTAGAAGATGGCTGGGTAGGTGTAGAAGATGGCTGGGGAAGATGTAGAAGATGGCTGGGGTATATGTTGAAGATGACTGGGGTAGGTGTAGAAGATGGCTGGGGTAGATGTAGAAGATGGCTGGGGTAGGTGTAGAAGATGGCTGGGGAAGATGTAGAAGATGGCTGGGGTAGATATAGAAGATGGCTGGGGTAGATGTAGAAGATGGCTGGGGTAGGTGTAGAAGATGGCTGGGGTAGGTGTAGAAGATGGCTGGGGTAGATGTAGAAGATGGCTGGGGTAGGTGTAGAAGATGGCTGGGGTAGATGTAGAAGATGGCTGGGTAGGTGTTGAAGATGGCTGCGGTAGATGTAGAAGATGGCTGGGGTAGGTGTAGAAGATGGCTGGGGAAGATGTAGAAGATGGCTGGGGTAGGTGTAGAAGATGGCTGGGGTAGATGTAGAAGATGGCTGGGGAAGATGTAGAAGATGGCTGGGGTAGATGTAGAAGATGGCTGGGGTAGATGTAGAAGATGACTGGAGTAGATGTAGAAGATGACTGGGGTAGTTGTAGAAGATGACTGGGGTAGATGTAGAAGATGACTGGGGTAGTTGTAGAAGATGACTGGAGTAGATGTAGAAGATGACTGGGGTAGTTGTAGAAGATGGCTGGGGTAGATGTAGAAGATGGCTGGGGTAGATGTAGAAGATGACTGGAGTAGATGTAGAAGATGACTGGGGTAGTTGTAGAAGATGACTGGGGTAGATGTAGAAGATGACTGGGGTAGTTGTAGAAGATGACTGGAGTAGATGTAGAAGATGACTGGGGTAGTTGTAGAAGATGGCTGGGGTAGATGTAGAAGATGGCTGGGGAAGATGTAGAAGATGACTGGGGAAGATGTAGAAGATGACTGTGGTAGATGTAGAAGATGACTGGGGAAGATGTAGAAGATGGCTGGGGAAGATGTAGAAGATGGCTGGGGAAGATGTAGAAGATGGCTGGGGTAGATGTAGAAGATGGCTGGGGAAGATGTAGAAGATGGCTGGGGAAGATGTAGAAGATGGCTGGGGAAGATGTAGAAGATGGCTGGGGAAGATGTAGAAGATGGCTGCGGTAGATGTAGAAGATGACTGGGGTAGATGTAGAAGATGGCTGGGGAAGATGTAGAAGATGGCTGCGGTAGATGTAGAAGATGACTGGAGTAGATGTAGAAGATGGCTGGGGTAGATGTAGAAGATGATTGGGGTAGGTGTAGAAGATGGCTGGGGTAGATGTAGAAGATGGCTGGAGTAGATGTAGAAGATGACTGGGGTAGGTGTAGAAGATGGCTGGGGTAGATGTAGAATATGGCTGGGGTAGGTGTAGAAGATGGCTGGGGAAGATGTAGAAGATGACTGGGATAGATGTAGAAGATGGCTGGGGTAGGTGTAGAAGATGGCTGGAGTAGGTGTAGAAGATGGCTGGAGTAGGTGTAGAAGATGGCTGGGGTAGATGTAGAAGATGGCTGGGGTAGATGTAGAAGATGGCTGGGGTAGGTGTAGAAGATGGCTGGGGTAGATGTAGAAGATGGCTGGGGAAGATGTAGAAGATGGCTGGGGGTAGATGTAGAAGATGGCTGGGGTAGATGTAGAAGATGGCTGGGGAAGATATAGAAGATGGCTGGGGAAGATGTAGAAGATAGCTGGGGTAGATGTAGAAAATGGCTGGGGTAGATGTAGAAGATGGCTGGGGAAGATGTAGAAGATGGCTGGGGAAGATGTAGAAGATGGCTGGGGAAGATGTAGAAGATGACTGGGGTAGATGTAGAAGATGGCTGCGGAAGATGTAGAAGATGACTGGGGTAGATGTAGAAGATGACTGGGATAGATGTAGAAGATGGCTGGGGAAGATGTAGAAGATGGCTGGGGAAGATGTAGAAGATGACTGGGGTAGATGTAGAAGATGACTGGGGTAGATGTAGAAGATGGCTGGGGAAGATGTAGAAGATGACTGGGGTAGATGTAGAAGATGACTGGGGTAGGTGTAGAAGATGGCTGGGTAGATGTAGAAGATGACTGGGGTAGGTGTAGAAGATGGCTGCGGAAGATGTAGAAGATGGCTGGGGTAGATGTAGAAGATGGCTGGGGAAGATGTAGAAGATGGCTGGGGTAGATGTAGAAGATGGCTGGGGAAGATGTAGAAGATGGCTGGGGTAGATGTAGAAGATGGCTGGGGAAGATGTAGAAGATGGCTGGGGAAGATGTAGAAGATGGCTGGGGAAGATGTAGAAGATGGCTAGGGAAGATGTAGAAGATGGCTGGGGTAGATGTAGAAGATGGCTGGGGAAGATGTAGAAGATGGCTGGGGAAGATGTAGAAGATGGCTGGGGTAGATGTAGAAGATGGTTGGGGAAGATGTAGAAGATGGCTGGGGAAGATGTAGAAGATGGCTGGGGAAGATGTAGAAGATGGCTAGGGAAGATGTAGAAGATGGCTGGGGAAGATGTAGAAGATGGCTAGGGAAGATGTAGAAGATGGCTGGGGTAGATGTAGAAGATGGCTAGGGAAGATGTAGAAGATGGCTGGGGTAGATGTAGAAGATGGCTGGGGAAGATGTAGAAGATGGCTGGGGAAGATATGGAAGATGGCTGGGGAACATGTAGAAGATGGCTTGGGAAGATGTAGAAGATGGCTGGGGTAGATGTAGAAAATGGTTGGGGAAGATGTAGAAGATGGCTGGGTTAGGTGTAGAAGATGGCTGGGGAAGATGTCGAAGATGGCTGGGGTAGATGTAGAAGATGACTGGAGTAGATGTAGAAGATGACTGGGGTAGATGTAGAAGATGGCTGGGGTAGATGTAGAAGATGGCTGGGGAAGATGTAGAAGATGGCTGGGGAAGATGTAGAAGATGACTGGGGTAGATGTAGAAGATGACTGGAGTAGATGTAGAAGATGGCTGGGGTAGATGTAGAAGATGGCTGGGGTATATGTTGAAGATGACTGGGGTAGGTGTAGAAGATGGCTGGGGTAGATGTAGAAGATGGCTGGGGTAGGTGTAGAAGATGGCTGGGGAAGATGTAGAAGATGGCTGGGGTAGATATAGAAGATGGCTGGGGTAGATGTAGAAGATGGCTGGGGTAGGTGTAGAAGATGGCTGGGGTAGGTGTAGAAGATGGCTGGGGTAGATGTAGAAGATGGCTGGGGTAGGTGTAGAAGATGGCTGGGGTAGATGTAGAAGATGGCTGGGTAGGTGTTGAAGATGGCTGCGGTAGATGTAGAAGATGGCTGGGGTAGGTGTAGAAGATGGCTGGGGAAGATGTAGAAGATGGCTGGGGTAGGTGTAGAAGATGGCTGGGGTAGATGTAGAAGATGGCTGGGGAAGATGTAGAAGATGGCTGGGGTAGATGTAGAAGATGGCTGGGGTAGATGTAGAAGATGACTGGAGTAGATGTAGAAGATGACTGGGGTAGTTGTAGAAGATGACTGGGGTAGATGTAGAAGATGACTGGGGTAGTTGTAGAAGATGACTGGAGTAGATGTAGAAGATGACTGGGGTAGTTGTAGAAGATGGCTGGGGTAGATGTAGAAGATGGCTGGGGTAGATGTAGAAGATGACTGGAGTAGATGTAGAAGATGACTGGGGTAGTTGTAGAAGATGACTGGGGTAGATGTAGAAGATGACTGGGGTAGTTGTAGAAGATGACTGGAGTAGATGTAGAAGATGACTGGGGTAGTTGTAGAAGATGGCTGGGGTAGATGTAGAAGATGGCTGGGGAAGATGTAGAAGATGACTGGGGAAGATGTAGAAGATGACTGTGGTAGATGTAGAAGATGACTGGGGAAGATGTAGAAGATGGCTGGGGAAGATGTAGAAGATGGCTGGGGAAGATGTAGAAGATGGCTGGGGTAGATGTAGAAGATGGCTGGGGAAGATGTAGAAGATGGCTGGGGAAGATGTAGAAGATGGCTGGGGAAGATGTAGAAGATGGCTGGGGAAGATGTAGAAGATGGCTGCGGTAGATGTAGAAGATGACTGGGGTAGATGTAGAAGATGGCTGGGGAAGATGTAGAAGATGGCTGCGGTAGATGTAGAAGATGACTGGAGTAGATGTAGAAGATGGCTGGGGTAGATGTAGAAGATGATTGGTGTAGGTGTAGAAGATGGCTGGGGTAGATGTAGAAGATGGCTGGAGTAGATGTAGAAGATGACTGGGGTAGGTGTAGAAGATGGCTGGGGTAGATGTAGAATATGGCTGGGGTAGGTGTAGAAGATGGCTGGGGAAGATGTAGAAGATGACTGGGATAGATGTAGAAGATGGCTGGGGTAGGTGTAGAAGATGGCTGGAGTAGGTGTAGAAGATGGCTGGAGTAGGTGTAGAAGATGGCTGGGGTAGATGTAGAAGATGGCTGGGGTAGATGTAGAAGATGGCTGGGGTAGGTGTAGAAGATGGCTGGGGTAGATGTAGAAGATGGCTGGAGTAGGTGTAGAAGATGGCTGGGGTAGATGTAGAAGATGGCTGGGGTAGGTGTAGAAGATGGCTGGGGAAGATGTAGAAGATGGCTGGGGTAGGTGTAGAAGATGGCTGGGGTAGATGTAGAAGATGGCTGGGGTAGATGTAGAAGATGGCTGGGGTAGGTGTAGAAGATGGCTGGGGTAGATGTAGAAGATGGCTGGGGAAGATGTAGAAGATGGCTGGGGTAGATGTAGAAGATGGCTGGGGTAGATGTAGAAGATGGCTGGGGAAGATATAGAAGATGGCTGGGGAAGATGTAGAAGATAGCTGGGGTAGATGTAGAAAATGGCTGGGGTAGATGTAGAAGATGGCTGGGGAAGATGTAGAAGATGGCTGGGGAAGATGTAGAAGATGGCTGGGGAAGATGTAGAAGATGACTGGGGTAGATGTAGAAGATGGCTGCGGAAGATGTAGAAGATGACTGGGGTAGATGTAGAAGATGACTGGTATAGATGTAGAAGATGGCTGGGGAAGATGTAGAAGATGGCTGGGGAAGATGTAGAAGATGACTGGGGTAGATGTAGAAGATGACTGGGGTAGATGTAGAAGATGGCTGGGGAAGATGTAGAAGATGACTGGGGTAGATGTAGAAGATGACTGGGGTAGGTGTAGAAGATGGCTGGGTAGATGTAGAAGATGACTGGGGTAGGTGTAGAAGATGGCTGCGGAAGATGTAGAAGATGGCTGGGGTAGATGTAGAAGATGGCTGGGGAAGATGTAGAAGATGGCTGGGGTAGATGTAGAAGATGGCTGGGGAAATATGTAGAAGATGGCTGGGGTAGATGTAGAAGATGGCTGGGGAAGATGTAGAAGATGGCTGGGGAAGATGTAGAAGATGGCTGGGGAAGATGTAGAAGATGGCTAGGGAAGATGTAGAAGATGGCTGGGGTAGATGTAGAAGATGGCTGGGGAAGATGTAGAAGATGGCTGGGGAAGATGTAGAAGATGGCTGGGGTAGATGTAGAAGATGGCTGGGGAAGATGTAGAAGATGGCTGGGGAAGATGTAGAAGATGGCTGGGGAAGATGTAGAAGATGGCTAGGGAAGATGTAGAAGATGGCTGGGGAAGATGTAGAAGATGGCTAGGGAAGATGTAGAAGATGGCTGGGGTAGATGTAGAAGATGGCTAGGGAAGATGTAGAAGATGGCTGGGGTAGATGTAGAAGATGGCTGGGGAAGATGTAGAAGATGGCTGGGGAAGATATGGAAGATGGCTGGGGAACATGTAGAAGATGGCTTGGGAAGATGTAGAAGATGGCTGGGGTAGATGTAGAAAATGGTTGGGGAAGATGTAGAAGATGGCTGGGTTAGGTGTAGAAGATGGCTGGGGAAGATGTCGAAGATGGCTGGGGTAGATGTAGAAGATGACTGGAGTAGATGTAGAAGATGACTGGGGTAGATGTAGAAGATGGCTGGGGTAGATGTAGAAGATGGCTGGGGAAGATGTAGAAGATGGCTGGGGAAGATGTAGAAGATGACTGGGGTAGATGTAGAAGATGACTGGAGTAGATGTAGAAGATGGCTGGGGTAGATGTAGAAGATGACTGGGGTAGGTGTAGAAAATGGCTGGGGTAGATGTAGAAGATGGCTGGGTAGATGTAGAAGATGACTGGGGTAGGTGCAGAAGATGGCTGGGGTAGGTGTAGAAGATGGCTGGGGAAGATGTAGAAGATGGCTGGGGTAGATGTAGAAGATGGCTGGGGTAGGTGTAGAAGATGGCTGGGGTAGATGTAGAAGATGGCTGGGGTAGGTGTAGAAGATGGCTGGGGTAGATGTAGAAGATGGCTGGGGTAGGTGTAGAAGATGGCTGGGGTAGATGTAGAAGATCGCTATGGAAGGAGTAGAAGATGGCTGGGGAAGATGTAGAAGATGGCAGGGGTAGGTGTAGAAGATGGCTGGGGTAGATGTAGAAGATGGCTGGGGTAGATGTAGAAGATGGCTGGGGTAGATGTAGAAGATGGCTTTGGTAGGTGTAGAAGATGGCTGGGGTAGATGTAGAAGATGGCTGGGGAAGATGTAGAAGATGGCTGGGGTAGATGTAGAAGATGGCTAGGGAAGATATAGAAGATGGCTGGGGAAGATATAGAAGATGGCTGGGGTAGATGTAGAAGATGGCTGGGGTAGGTGTAGAAGATAGCTGGGGTAGATGTAGAAGATGGCTGGGGAAGATGTAGAAGATGGCTGGGGAAGATGTAGAAGATGGCTGGGGTAGATGTAGAAGATGGCTGGGGAAGATGTAGAAGATGGCTGGGGAAGATGTAGAAGATGGCTGGGGAAGATGTAGAAGATGGCTAGGGAAGATGTAGAAGATAGCTGGGGTAGATGTAGAAGATGGCTGGGGAAGATGTAGAAGATGGCTGGGGAAGATATAGAAGATAGCTGGGGAAGATGTAGAAGATGGCTGGGGAAGATGTAGAAGATGGCTGGGGAAGATGTAGAAGATGGCTGGGTAGATGTAGAAGATGACTGGAGTAGATGTAGAAGATGACTGGGGTAGATGTAGAAGATGGCTAGGGAAGATGTAGAAGATGACTGGGTTAGATGTAGAAGATGACTGGGGTAGATGTAGAAGATGGCTGGGGAAGATGTAGAAGATGGCTGGGAAAGATGTAGAAGATGAGTGGGGTAGATGTAGAAGATGACTGGGGTAGGTGTAGAAGATGGCTGGGGTAGATGTAGAAGATGGCTGGGTAGATGTAGAAGATGACTGGGGTAGGTGTAGAAGATGGCTGGGGTAGATGTAGAAGATGACTGGGGTAGGTGTAGAAGATGGCTGAGGTAGATGTAGAAGATGGCTGGGTAGATGTAGAAGATGACTGGGGTAGGTGTAGAAGATGGCTGGGGTAGATGTAGAAGATGGCTGGGGTAGGTGTAGAAGATGGCTGGGGAGATGTAGAAGATGGCTGGGGTAGATGTAGAAGATGGCTGGGGTAGGTGTAGAAGATGGCTGGGGTAGATGTAGAAGATGGCTGGGGTAGGTGTAGAAGATGGCTGGGGTAGATGTAGAAGATGGCTGGGGTAGGTGTAGAAGATGGCTGGGGTAGATGTAGAAGATGGCAGGGTTAGGTGTAGAAGATGGCTGGGGAATATGTAGAAGATGGCTGGGGTAGGTGTAGAAGATGGCTGGGGTAGATGTAGAAGATGGCTGGGGTAGATGTAGAAGATGGCTTTGGTAGGTGTAGAAGATGGCTGGGGTAGATGTAGAAGATGGCTGGGGAAGATGTAGAAGATGGCTGGGGTAGATGTAGAAGATGGCTGGGGTAGATGTAGAAGATGGCTGGGGTAGATGTAGAAGATGGCTGGAGTAGGTGTAGAAGATGGCTGGGGTAGATGTAGAAGATGGCTGGGGAAGATGTAGAAGATGGCTGGGGAAGATGTAGAAGATGGCTGGGGTAGATGTAGAAGATGGCTGGGGAAGGTGTAGAAGATGGCTGGGGAAGATGTAGAAGATGGCTGGGGAAGATGTAGAAGATGGCTAGGGAAGATGTAGAAGATGGCTGGGGTAGATGTAGAAGATGGCTGGGGTAGATGTAGAAGATGGCTGGAGTAGGTGTAGAAGATGGCTGGGGTAGATGTAGAAGATGGCTGGGGAAGATGTAGAAGATGGCTGGGGAAGATGTAGAAGATGGCTGGGGTAGATGTAGAAGATGGCTGGGGAAGGTGTAGAAGATGGCTGGGGAAGATGTAGAAGATGGCTGGGGAAGATGTAGAAGATGGCTAGGGAAGATGTAGAAGATGGCTGGGGTAGATGTAGAAGATGGCTGGGGAAGATGTAGAAGATGGCTGAGGAAGATGTAGAAGATGGCTGGGGAAGATGTAGAAGATGGCTGGGGTAGATGTAGAAGATGGCTGGGGTAGATGTAGAAGATGGCTGGGGAAGATGTAGAAGATGGCTGGGGAAGATGTAGAAGATGGCTGGGGAAGGTGTAGAAGATGGCTTGGGTAGATGTAGAAGATGGCTGGGGTAGATGTAGAAGATGGCTGGGGTAGATGTAGAAGATGGCTTTGGTAGGTGTAGAAGATGGCTGGGGTAGATGTAGAAGATGGCTGGGGAAGATGTAGAAGATGGCTGGGGTAGATGTAGAAGATGGCTGGGGAAGATATAGAAGATGGCTGGGGAATATATAGAAGATGCCTGGGGTAGATGTAGAAGATGGGTGGGGTAGGTGTAGAAGATAGCTGGGGTAGATGTAGAAGATGGCTGGGGAAGATGTAGAAGATGGCTGGGGAAGATGTAGAAGATGGCTGGGGTAGATGTAGAAGATGGCTGGGGAAGATGTAGAAGATGGCTGGGGAAGATGTAGAAGATGGCTGGGGAAGATGTAGAAGATGGCTAGGGAAGATGTAGAAGATGGCTGGGGAAGATGTAGAAGATGGCTGGGGAAGATGTAGAAGATGGCTAGGGAAGATGTAGAAGATGGCTGGGGTAGATGTAGAAGATGGCTAGGGAAGATGTAGAAGATGGCTGGGGTAGATGTAGAAGATGGCTGGGGAAGATGTAGAAGATGGCTGGGGAAGATATGGAAGATGGCTGGGGAACATGTAGAAGATGGCTTGGGAAGATGTAGAAGATGGCTGGGGTAGATGTAGAAAATGGTTGGGGAAGATGTAGAAGATGGCTGGGTTAGGTGTAGAAGATGGCTGGGGAAGATGTCGAAGATGGCTGGGGTAGATGTAGAAGATGACTGGAGTAGATGTAGAAGATGACTGGGGTAGATGTAGAAGATGGCTGGGGTAGATGTAGAAGATGGCTGGGGAAGATGTAGAAGATGGCTGGGGAAGATGTAGAAGATGACTGGGGTAGATGTAGAAGATGACTGGAGTAGATGTAGAAGATGGCTGGGGTAGATGTAGAAGATGACTGGGGTAGGTGTAGAAAATGGCTGGGGTAGATGTAGAAGATGGCTGGGTAGATGTAGAAGATGACTGGGGTAGGTGCAGAAGATGGCTGGGGTAGGTGTAGAAGATGGCTGGGGAAGATGTAGAAGATGGCTGGGGTAGATGTAGAAGATGGCTGGGGTAGGTGTAGAAGATGGCTTGCGTAGATGTAGAAGATGGCTGGGGTAGGTGTAGAAGATGGCTGGGGTAGATGTAGAAGATGGCTGGGGTAGGTGTAGAAGATGGCTGGGGTAGATGTAGAAGATGGCTGGGGTAGGAGTAGAAGATGGCTGGGGAAGATGTAGAAGATGGCAGGGGTAGGTGTAGAAGATGGCTTGGGTAGATGTAGAAGATGGCTGGGGTAGATGTAGAAGATGGCTGGGGTAGATGTAGAAGATGGCTTTGGTAGGTGTAGAAGATGGCTGGGGTAGATGTAGAAGATGGCTGGGGAAGATGTAGAAGATGGCTGGGGTAGATGTAGAAGATGGCTGGGGAAGATATAGAAGATGGCTGGGGAAGATATAGAAGATGGCTGGGGTAGATGTAGAAGATGGCTGGGGTAGGTGTAGAAGATAGCTGGGGTAGATGTAGAAGATGGCTGGGGAAGATGTAGAAGATGGCTGGGGAAGATGTAGAAGATGGCTGGGGTAGATGTAGAAGATGGCTGGAGAAGATGTAGAAGATGGCTGGGGAAGATGTAGAAGATGGCTGGGGAAGATGTAGAAGATGGCTAGGGAAGATGTAGAAGATAGCTGGGGTAGATGTAGAAGATGGCTGGGGAAGATGTAGAAGATGGCTGGGGAAGATATAGAAGATGGCTGGGGAAGATGTAGAAGATGGCTGGGGAAGATGTAGAAGATGGCTGGGGAAGATGTAGAAGATGGCTGGGTAGATGTAGAAGATGACTGGGTTAGATGTAGAAGATGACTGGGGTAGATGTAGAAGATGGCTGGGGAAGATGTAGAAGATGGCTGGGAAAGATGTAGAAGATGACTGGGGTAGATGTAGAAGATGGCTGGGGAAGATGTAGAAGATGGCTGGGAAAGATGTAGAAGATGAGTGGGGTAGATGTAGAAGATGACTGGGGTAGGTGTAGAAGATGGCTGGGGTAGATGTAGAAGATGGCTGGGTAGATGTAGAAGATGACTGGGGTAGGTGTAGAAGATGGCTGGGGTAGATGTAGAAGATGACTGGGGTAGGTGTAGAAGATGGCTGGGGTAGATGTAGAAGATGGCTGGGTAGATGTAGAAGATGACTGGGGTAGGTGTAGAAGATGGCTGGGGTAGATGTAGAAGATGGCTGGGGTAGGTGTAGAAGATGGCTGGGGAGATGTAGAAGATGGCTGGGGTAGATGTAGACGATGGCTGGGGTAGGTGTAGAAGATGGCTGGGGTAGATGTAGAAGATGGCTGGGGTAGGTGTAGAAGATGGCTGGGGTAGATGTAGAAGATGGCTGGGGTAGGTGTAGAAGATGGCTGGGGTAGATGTAGAAGATAGCAGGGTTAGGTGTAGAAGATGGCTGGGGAATATGTAGAAGATGGCTGGGGTAGGTGTAGAAGATGGCTGGGGTAGATGTAGAAGATGGCTGGGGTAAATGTAGAAGATGGCTTTGGTAGGTGTAGAAGATGGCTGGGGTAGATGTAGAAGATGGCAGGGGAAGATGTAGAAGATGGCTGGGGTAGATGTAGAAGATGGCTGGGGTAGATGTAGAAGATGGCTGGGGTAGATGTAGAAGATGGCTGGAGTAGGTGTAGAAGATGGCTGGGGTAGATGTAGAAGATGGCTGGGGAAGATGTAGAAGATGGCTGGGGAAGATGTAGAAGATGGCTGGGGTAGATGTAGAAGATGGCTGGGGAAGGTGTAGAAGATGGCTGGGGAAGATGTAGAAGATGGCTGGGGAAGATGTAGAAGATGGCTAGGGAAGATGTAGAAGATGGCTGGGGTAGATGTAGAAGATGGCTGGGGTAGATGTAGAAGATGGCTGGAGTAGGTGTAGAAGATGGCTGGGGTAGATGTAGAAGATGGCTGGGGAAGATGTAGAAGATGGCTGGGGAAGATGTAGAAGATGGCTGGGGTAGATGTAGAAGATCGCTGGGGAAGGTGTAGAAGATGGCTGGGGAAGATGTAGAAGATGGCTGGGGAAGATGTAGAAGATGGCTAGGGAAGATGTAGAAGATGGCTGGGGTAGATGTAGAAGATGGCTGGGGAAGATGTAGAAGATGGCTGGGGAAGATGTAGAAGATGGCTGGGGAAGATGTAGAAGATGGCTGGGGTAGATGTAGAAGATGGCTGGGGTAGATGTAGAAGATGGCTGGGGAAGATGTAGAAGATGGCTGGGGAAGATGTAGAAGATGGCTGGGGTAGGTGTAGAAGATGGCTTGGGTAGATGTAGAAGATGGCTGGGGTAGATGTAGAAGATGGCTGGGGTAGATGTAGAAGATGGCTTTGGTAGGTGTAGAAGATGGCTGGGGTAGATGTAGAAGATGGCTGGGGAAGATGTAGAAGATGGCTGGGGTAGATGTAGAAGATGGCTGGGGAAGATATAGAAGATGGCTGGGGAAGATATAGAAGATGGCTGGGGTAGATGTAGAAGATGGCTGGGGTAGGTGTAGAAGATAGCTGGGGTAGATGTAGAAGATGGCTGGGGAAGATGTAGAAGATGGCTGGGGAAGATGTAGAAGATGGCTGGGGTAGATGTAGAAGATGGCTGGGGAAGATGTAGAAGATGGCTGGGGAAGATGTAGAAGATGGCTGGGGAAGATGTAGAAGATGGCTAGGGAAGATGTAGAAGATAGCTGGGGTAGATGTAGACGATGGCTGGGGAAGATGTAGAAGATGGCTGGGGAAGATATAGAAGATGGCTGGGTAGATGTAGAAGATGACTGGAGTAGATGTAGGAGATGACTGGGGTAGATGTAGAAGATGGCTGGTGAAGATGTAGAAGATGACTGGGTTAGATGTAGAAGATGACTGGGGTAGATGTAGAAGATGGCTGGGGAAGATGTAGAAGATGGCTGGGAAAGATGTAGAAGATGACTGGGGTAGATGTAGAAGATGACTGGGGTAGGTGTAGAAGATGGCTGGGGTAGATGTAGAAGATGGCTGGGTAGATGTAGAAGATGACTGGGGTAGGTGTAGAAGATGGCTGGGGTAGATGTAGAAGATGACTGGGGTAGGTGTAGAAGATGGCTGGGGTAGATGTAGAAGATGGCTGGGTAGATGTAGAAGATGACTGGGGTAGGTGTAGAAGATGGCTGGGGTAGATGTAGAAGATGGCTGGGGTAGGTGTAGAAGATGGCTGGGGAGATGTAGAAGATGGCTGGGGTAGATGTAGAAGATGGCTGGGGTAGGTGTAGAAGATGGCTGGGGTAGATGTAGAAGATGGCTGGGGTAGGTGTAGAAGATGGCTGGGGTAGATGTAGAAGATGGCTGGGGTAGGTGTAGAAGATGGCTGGGGTAGATGTAGAAGATGGCTGGGTTAGGTGTAGAAGATGGCTGGGGAAGATGTAGAAGATGGCTGGGGTAGGTGTAGAAGATGGCTGGGGTAGATGTAGAAGATGGCTGGGGTAGATGTAGAAGATGGCTTTGGTAGGTGTAGAAGATGGCTGGGGTAGATGTAGAAGATGGCTGGGGAAGATGTAGAAGATGGCTGGGGTAGATGTAGAAGATGGCTGGGGTAGATGTAGAAGATAGCTGGGGAAGATATAGAAGATGGCTGGGGAAGATGTAGAAGATGGCTAGGGTAGATGTAGAAGATTGCTGGAGTAGGTGTAGAAGATGGCTGGGGTAGATGTAGAAGATGGCTGGGGAAGATGTAGAAGATGGCTGGGGAAGATGTAGAAGATGGCTGGGGTAGATGTAGAAGATGGCTGGGGAAGGTGTAGAAGATGGCTGGGGAAGATGTAGAAGATGGCTAGGGAAGATGTAGAAGATGGCTGGGGTAGATGTAGAAGATGGCTGGGGAAGATGTAGAAGATGGCTGGGGAAGATGTAGAAGATGGCTGGGGAAGATGTAGAAGATGGCTGGGGTAGATGTAGAAGATGGCTGGGGTAGATGTAGAAGATGGCTGGGGAAGATGTAGAAGATGGCTGGGGAAGATGTAGAAGATGGCTGGGGTAGGTGTAGAAGATGGCTGGGGTAGGTGTACAAGATGGCTGGGGAAGATGTAGAAGATGGCTGGGGTAGGTGTAGAAGATGGCTGGGGAAGATGTCGAAGATGGCTGGGGTAGATGTAGAAGATGACTGGAGTAGATGTAGAAGATGACTGGGGTAGATGTAGAAGATGGCTGGGGTAGATGTAGAAGATGGCTGGGGAAGATGTCGAAGATGGCTGGGGTAGATGTAGAAAATGGTTGGGGAAGATGTAGAAGATGGCTGGGTTAGGTGTAGAAGATGGCTGGGGAAGATGTCGAAGATGGCTGGGGTAGATGTAGAAGATGACTGGAGTAGATGTAGAAGATGACTGGGGTAGATGTAGAAGATGGCTGGGGTAGATGTAGAAGATGGCTGGGGAAGATGTAGAAGATGGCTGGGGAAGATGTAGAAGATGACTGGGGTAGATGTAGAAGATGACTGGAGTAGATGTAGAAGATGGCTGGGGTAGATGTAGAAGATGACTGGGGTAGGTGTAGAAAATGGCTGGGGTAGATGTAGAAGATGGCTGGGTAGATGTAGAAGATGACTGGGGTAGGTGCAGAAGATGGCTGGGGTAGGTGTAGAAGATGGCTGGGGAAGATGTAGAAGATGGCTGGGGTAGATGTAGAAGATGGCTGGGGTAGGTGTAGAAGATGGCTTGCGTAGATGTAGAAGATGGCTGGGGTAGGTGTAGAAGATGGCTGGGGTAGATGTAGAAGATGGCTGGGGTAGGTGTAGAAGATGGCTGGGGTAGATGTAGAAGATGGCTGGGGTAGGAGTAGAAGATGGCTGGGGAAGATGTAGAAGATGGCAGGGGTAGGTGTAGAAGATGGCTTGGGTAGATGTAGAAGATGGCTGGGGTAGATGTAGAAGATGGCTGGGGTAGATGTAGAAGATGGCTTTGGTAGGTGTAGAAGATGGCTGGGGTAGATGTAGAAGATGGCTGGGGAAGATGTAGAAGATGGCTGGGGTAGATGTAGAAGATGGCTGGGGAAGATATAGAAGATGGCTGGGGAAGATATAGAAGATGGCTGGGGTAGATGTAGAAGATGGCTTGGGTAGGTCTAGAAGATAGCTGGGGTAGATGTAGAAGATGGCTGGGGAAGATGTAGAAGATGGCTGGGGAAGATGTAGAAGATGGCTGGGGTAGATGTAGAAGATGGCTGGAGAAGATGTAGAAGATGGCTGGGGAAGATGTAGAAGATGGCTGGGGAAGATGTAGAAGATGGCTAGGGAAGATGTAGAAGATAGCTGGGGTAGATGTAGAAGATGGCTGGGGAAGATGTAGAAGATGGCTGGGGAAGATATAGAAGATGGCTGGGGAAGATGTAGAAGATGGCTGGGGAAGATGTAGAAGATGGCTGGGGAAGATGTAGAAGATGGCTGGGTAGATGTAGAAGATGACTGGAGTAGATGTAGAAGATGACTGGGGTAGATGTAGAAGATGGCTGGGGAAGATGTAGAAGATGACTGGGTTAGATGTAGAAGATGACTGGGGTAGATGTAGAAGATGGCTGGGGAAGATGTAGAAGATGGCTGGGAAAGATGTAGAAGATGAGTGGGGTAGATGTAGAAGATGACTGGGGTAGGTGTAGAAGATAGCTGGGGTAGATGTAGAAGATGGCTGGGTAGATGTAGAAGATGACTGGGGTAGGTGTAGAAGATGGCTGGGGTAGATGTAGAAGATGACTGGGGTAGGTGTAGAAGATGGCTGGGGTAGATGTAGAAGATGGCTGGGTAGATGTAGAAGATGACTGGGGTAGGTGTAGAAGATGGCTGGGGTAGATGTAGAAGATGGCTGGGGTAGGTGTAGAAGATGGCTGGGGAGATGTAGAAGATGGCTGGGGTAGATGTAGACGATGGCTGGGGTAGGTGTAGAAGATGGCTGGGGTAGATGTAGAAGATGGCTGGGGTAGGTGTAGAAGATGGCTGGGGTAGATGTAGAAGATGGCTGGGGTAGGTGTAGAAGATGGCTGGGGTAGATGTAGAAGATAGCAGGGTTAGGTGTAGAAGATGGCTGGGGAATATGTAGAAGATGGCTGGGGTAGGTGTAGAAGATGGCTGGGGTAGATGTAGAAGATGGCTGGGGTAAATGTAGAAGATGGCTTTGGTAGGTGTAGAAGATGGCTGGGGTAGATGTAGAAGATGGCAGGGGAAGATGTAGAAGATGGCTGGGGTAGATGTAGAAGATGGCTGGGGTAGATGTAGAAGATGGCTGGGGTAGATGTAGAAGATGGCTGGAGTAGGTGTAGAAGATGGCTGGGGTAGATGTAGAAGATGGCTGGGGAAGATGTAGAAGATGGCTGGGGAAGATGTAGAAGATGGCTGGGGTAGATGTAGAAGATGGCTGGGGAAGGTGTAGAAGATGGCTGGGGAAGATGTAGAAGATGGCTGGGGAAGATGTAGAAGATGGCTAGGGAAGATGTAGAAGATGGCTGGGGTAGATGTAGAAGATGGCTGGGGTAGATGTAGAAGATGGCTGGAGTAGGTGTAGAAGATGGCTGGGGTAGATGTAGAAGATGGCTGGGGAAGATGTAGAAGATGGCTGGGGAAGATGTAGAAGATGGCTGGGGTAGATGTAGAAGATCGCTGGGGAAGGTGTAGAAGATGGCTGGGGAAGATGTAGAAGATGGCTGGGGAAGATGTAGAAGATGGCTAGGGAAGATGTAGAAGATGGCTGGGGTAGATGTAGAAGATGGCTGGGGAAGATGTAGAAGATGGCTGGGGAAGATGTAGAAGATGGCTGGGGAAGATGTAGAAGATGGCTGGGGTAGATGTAGAAGATGGCTGGGGTAGATGTAGAAGATGGCTGGGGAAGATGTAGAAGATGGCTGGGGAAGATGTAGAAGATGGCTGGGGTAGGTGTAGAAGATGGCTTGGGTAGATGTAGAAGATGGCTGGGGTAGATGTAGAAGATGGCTGGGGTAGATGTAGAAGATGGCTTTGGTAGGTGTAGAAGATGGCTGGGGTAGATGTAGAAGATGGCTGGGGAAGATGTAGAAGATGGCTGGGGTAGATGTAGAAGATGGCTGGGGAAGATATAGAAGATGGCTGGGGAAGATATAGAAGATGGCTGGGGTAGATGTAGAAGATGGCTGGGGTAGGTGTAGAAGATAGCTGGGGTAGATGTAGAAGATGGCTGGGGAAGATGTAGAAGATGGCTGGGGAAGATGTAGAAGATGGCTGGGGTAGATGTAGAAGATGGCTGGGGAAGATGTAGAAGATGGCTGGGGAAGATGTAGAAGATGGCTGGGGAAGATGTAGAAGATGGCTAGGGAAGATGTAGAAGATAGCTGGGGTAGATGTAGACGATGGCTGGGGAAGATGTAGAAGATGGCTGGGGAAGATATAGAAGATGGCTGGGTAGATGTAGAAGATGACTGGAGTAGATGTAGGAGATGACTGGGGTAGATGTAGAAGATGGCTGGTGAAGATGTAGAAGATGACTGGGTTAGATGTAGAAGATGACTGGGGTAGATGTAGAAGATGGCTGGGGAAGATGTAGAAGATGGCTGGGAAAGATGTAGAAGATGACTGGGGTAGATGTAGAAGATGACTGGGGTAGGTGTAGAAGATGGCTGGGGTAGATGTAGAAGATGGCTGGGTAGATGTAGAAGATGACTGGGGTAGGTGTAGAAGATGGCTGGGGTAGATGTAGAAGATGACTGGGGTAGGTGTAGAAGATGGCTGGGGTAGATGTAGAAGATGGCTGGGTAGATGTAGAAGATGACTGGGGTAGGTGTCGAAGATGGCTGGGGTAGATGTAGAAGATGGCTGGGGTAGGTGTAGAAGATGGCTGGGGAGATGTAGAAGATGGCTGGGGTAGATGTAGAAGATGGCTGGGGTAGGTGTAGAAGATGGCTGGGGTAGATGTAGAAGATGGCTGGGGTAGGTGTAGAAGATGGCTGGGGTAGATGTAGAAGATGGCTGGGGTAGGTGTAGAAGATGGCTGGGGTAGATGTAGAAGATGGCTGGGTTAGGTGTAGAAGATGGCTGGGGAAGATGTAGAAGATGGCTGGGGTAGGTGTAGAAGATGGCTGGGGTAGATGTAGAAGATGGCTGGGGTAGATGTAGAAGATGGCTTTGGTAGGTGTAGAAGATGGCTGGGGTAGATGTAGAAGATGGCTGGGGAAGATGTAGAAGATGGCTGGGGTAGATGTAGAAGATGGCTGGGGTAGATGTAGAAGATAGCTGGGGAAGATATAGAAGATGGCTGGGGAAGATGTAGAAGATGGCTAGGGTAGATGTAGAAGATTGCTGGAGTAGGTGTAGAAGATGGCTGGGGTAGATGTAGAAGATGGCTGGGGAAGATGTAGAAGATGGCTGGGGAAGATGTAGAAGATGGCTGGGGTAGATGTAGAAGATGGCTGGGGAAGGTGTAGAAGATGGCTGGGGAAGATGTAGAAGATGGCTAGGGAAGATGTAGAAGATGGCTGGGGTAGATGTAGAAGATGGCTGGGGAAGATGTAGAAGATGGCTGGGGAAGATGTAGAAGATGGCTGGGGAAGATGTAGAAGATGGCTGGGGTAGATGTAGAAAATGGCTGGGGTAGATGTAGAAGATGGCTGGGGAAGATGTAGAAGATGGCTGGGGAAGATGTAGAAGATGGCTGGGGTAGGTGTAGAAGATGGCTGGGGTAGGTGTACAAGATGGCTGGGGAAGATGTAGAAGATGGCTGGGGTAGGTGTAGAAGATGGCTGGGGTAGGTGTACAAAATGGCTGGGGAAGATGTAGAAGATGGCTGGGGTAGATGTAGAAGATGGCTGGGGTAGGTGTAGAAGATAGCTGGGGTAGATGTAGAAGATGGCTGGGGAAGATGTAGAAGATAGCTGGGGAAGATGTAGAAGATGGCTGGGGTAGGTGTAGAAGATAGCTGGGGAAGATGTAGAAGATGGCTGGGGTAGATGTAGAAGATGGCTGGGGTAGGTGTAGAAAATGGCTGGGGTAGATGTAGAAGATGGCTGGGGTAGGTGTAGAAGATAGCTGGGGAAGATGTAGAAGATGGCTGGGGTAGGTGTAGAAGATAGCTGGGGTAGATGTAGAAGATGGCTGGGGAAGATGTAGAAGATGGCTGGGGAAGATGTAGAAGATGGCTGGGGAAGATGTAGAAGATGGCTAGGGAAGATGTAGAAGATGGCTGGGGTAGATGTAGAAGATGGCTGGGGTAGATGTAGAAGATGGCTGGGGAAGATGTAGAAGGTGGCTGGGGAACATGTAGAAGATGGCTTGGGAAGATGTAGAAGATGGCTGGGGTAGATGTAGAAGATGACTGGAGTAGATGTAGAAGATGGCTGGGGAAGATGTAGAAGATGACTGGGGTAGATGTAGAAGATGACTGTGGTAGATGTAGAAGATGGCTGGGGAAGATGTAGAAGATGGCTGGGGAAGATGTAGAAGATGACTGGGGTAGATGTAGAAGATGACTGGAGTAGATGTAGAAGATGGCTGGGGTAGATGTAGAAGATGACTGGGGTAGGTGTAGAAATTGGCTGGGGTAGATGTAGAAGATGGCTGGGTAGATGTAGAAGATGACTGGGGTAGGTGTAGAAGATGGCTGGGGAAGATGTAGAAGATGGCTGGAGTAGATGTAGAAGATGGCTGGGGTAGGTGTAGAAGATGGCTGGGGAAGATGTAGAAGATGGCTGGGGTAGGTGTAGAAGATGGCTGGGGTAGATGTAGAAGATGGCTGGGGTAGGTGTAGAAGATGGCTGGGGTAGATGTAGAAGATGGCTGGGGTAGGTGTAGAAGATGGCTGGGTAGATGTAGAAGATGGCTGTGGTAGGTGTAGAAGATGGCTGGGGAAGATGTAGAAGATGGCTGGGGTAGGTGTAGAAGATGGCTTGGGTAGATGTAGAAGATGGCTGGGGTAGATGTAGAAGATGGCTGGGGTAGATGTAGAAGATGGCTTTGGTAGGTGTAGAAGATGGCTGGGGTAGATGTAGAAGATGGCTGGGGAAGATGTAGAAGATGGCTGGGGTAGATGTAGAAGATGGCTGGGGAAGATATAGAAGATGGCTGGGGAAGATATAGAAGATGGCTGGGGTAGATGTAGAAGATGGCTGGGGTAGGTGTAGAAGATAGCTGGGGTAGATGTAGAAGATGGCTGGGGAAGATGTAGAAGATGGCTGGGGAAGATGTAGAATATGGCTGGGGTAGATGTAGAAGATGGCTGGGGAAGATGTAGAAGATGGCTGGGGAAGATGTAGAAGATGGCTGGGGAAGATGTAGAAGATGGCTATGGAAGATGTAGAAGATAGCTGGGGTAGATGTAGAAGATGGCTGGGGAAGATATAGAAGATGGCTGGGGAAGATGTAGAAGATGGCTGTGGAAGATGTAGAAGATGGCTGGGGAAGATATAGAAGATGGCTGGGGAAGATGTAGAAGATGGCTGGGGAAGATGTAGAAGATGGCTGGGGTAGATGTAGAAGATGGTTGGGGTAGATGTAGAAGATGGCTGGGGAAGATGTAGAAGATGGCTGGGGAAGATGTAGAAGATGGCTGGGTTAGGTGTTGAAGATGGCTGGGGAAGATGTAGAAGATGGCTGGGGTAGATGTAGAAGATGACTGGAGTAGATGTAGAAGATGACTGGGGTAGATGTAGAAGATGGCTGGGGAAGATGTAGAAGATGACTGGGGTAGATGTAGAAGATGACTGGGGTAGATGTAGAAGATGGCTGGGAAAGATGTAGAAGATGACTGGGGTAGATGTATAAGATGACTGGAGTAGATGTAGAAGATGGCTGGGGTAGGTGTAGAAGATGACTGGGGTAGATGTAGAAGATGGCTGGGTAGATGTAGAAGATGACTGGGGTAGGTGTAGAAGATGGCTGGTGTAGATGTAGAAGATGGCTGGGGTAGGTGTAGAAGATGGCTGGGGAAGATGTAGAAGATGGCTGGGGTAGATGTAGAAGATGGCTGGGGTAGATGTAGAAGATGACTGGGGTAGGTGTAGAAGATGGCTGGTGTAGATGTAGAAGATGGCTGGGGTAGGTGTAGAAGATGGCTGGGGAAGATGTAGAAGATGGCTGGGGTAGATGTAGAAGATGGCTGGGGTAGGTGTAGAAGATGGCTGGGGTAGATGTAGAAGATGGCTGGGGTAGGTGTAGATGATGGCTGGGGTAGATGTAGAAGATGGCTTGGGTAGGTGTAGAAGATGGCTGGGGTAGATGTAGAAGATGGCTGGGGTAGGTGTAGAAGATGGCTGGGGAAGATGTAGAAGATGGCTGGGGTAGGTGTAGAAGATGGCTGGGGTAGATGTAGAAGATGGCTGGGGTAGATGTAGAAGATGGCTTTGGTAGGTGTAGAAGATGGCTGGGGTAGATGTAGAAGATGGCTGGGGAAGATGTAGAAGATGGCTGGGGTAGATGTAGAAGATAGCTGGGGAAGATATAGAAGATGGCTGGGGTAGATGTAGATGATGGCTGGAGTAGGTGTAGAAGATGGCTGGGGTAGATGTAGAAGATGGCTGGGGAAGATGTAGAAGATGGCTGGGGAAGATGTAGAAGATGGCTGGGGTAGATGTAGAAGATGGCTGGGGAAGGTGTAGAAGATGGCTGGGGAAGATGTAGAAGATGGCTGGGGAAGATGTAGAAGATGGCTAGGGAAGATGTAGAAGATGGCTGGGGAAGATGTAGAAGATGGCTGGGGAAGATGTAGAAGATGGCTGGGGTAGATGTAGAAGATGGCTGGGGAAGATGTAGAAGATGGCTGGGGAAGATGTAGAAGATGGCTGGGGAAGATGTAGAAGATGGCTGGGGTAGATGTAGAAGATGGCTGGGGTAGATGTAGAAGATGGCTGGGGAAGATGTAGAAGATGGCTGGGGAAGATGTAGAAGATGGCTGGGGTAGGTGTAGAAGATGGATGGGGAAGGTGTAGAAGATGGCTGGGGAAGATGTAGAAGATGGCTGGGGAAGATGTAGAAGATGGCTAGGGAAGATGTAGAAGATGGCTGGGGAAGATGTAGAAGATGGCTGGGGAAGATGTAGAAGATGGCTGGGGTAGATGTAGAAGATGGCTGGGGAAGATGTAGAAGATGGCTGGGGAAGATGTAGAAGATGGCTGGGGAAGATGTAGAAGATGGCTGGGGTAGATGTAGAAGATGGCTGGGGTAGATGTAGAAGATGGCTGGGGAAGATGTAGAAGATGGCTGGGGAAGATGTAGAAGATGGCTGGGGTAGGTGTAGAAGATGGCTGGTGTAGGTGTACAAGATGGCTGGGGAAGATGTAGAAGATGGCTGGGGTAGGTGTACAAGATGGCTGGGGAAGATGTAGAAGATGGCTGGGGTAGGTGTACAAGATGGCTGGGGAAGATGTAGAAGATGGCTGGGGTAGGTGTAGAAGATGGCTGGGGTAGATGTAGAAGATGGCTGGGGTAGATGTAGAAGATGGCTGGGGTAGATGTAGAAGATGGCTGGGGAAGATGTAGAAGATGGCTGGGGAAGATGTAGAAGATGGCTGGGATAGGTGTACAAGATGGCTGGGGAAGATGTAGAAGATGGCTGGGGTAGGTGTAGAAGATGGCTGGGGTAGGTGTAAAAGATGGCTGGGGTAGGTGTAGAAGATGGCTGGGGTAGGTGTAGAAGATGGCTGGGGTAGGTGTAAAAGATGGCTGGGGTAGGTGTAGAAGATGGCTGGGGTAGGTGTAAAAGATGGCTGGGGTAGGTGTAGAAGATGGCTGGGGTAGGTGTAAAAGATGGCTTGGGTAGGTGTAGAAGATGGCTGGGGTAGGTGTAGAAGATGGCTGGGGTAGGTGTAAAAGATGGCTGGGGTAGGTGTAGAAGATGGCTGGGGTAGGTGTAAAAGATGGCTGGGGTAGGTGTAGAAGATGGCTGGGGTAGGTGTAAAAGATGGCTGGGGTAGGTGTAGAAGATGTTTGGGGTAGGTGTACAAGATGGCTGGGGTAGGTGTAGAAGATGGCTGGGGAAGATGTAGAAGATGGCTGGGGTAGGTGTAAAAGATGGCTGGGGTAGGTGTAGAAGATGGCTGGGGTAGGTGTAGAAGATGGCTGGGGTAGGTGTAAAAGATGGCTGGGGTAGGTGTAGAAGATGGCTGGGGAAGATGTAGAAGATGGCTGGGGTAGGTGTAGAAGATGGCTGGGGTAGGTGTAAAAGATGGCTGGGGTAGGTGTACAAGATGGCTGGGGAAGATGTAGAAGATGGCTTGGGTAGATATAAGAGATAACTTGGATAGATGTAGATGACTGGGGTAGATGTAGAAGATAGCTGAATTAAAGCAGAAGATGGATGGGGTAGATGTAGGTGGCTTTGGAATATGTAGAAGGCGGCTGGGGTAGATGTAGAAGATGGCTGGGGTAGATGTCGAGGATGGCTGGGGTAGATATGAAAGATAGCTTGGGTAGATGTAGATGACTGGGGTACATGTGGAAGATAGCTGAATTTACGTAGAAGATGGATGGGGTAGATGTAGAAGACAGCTGGGGTGGATGTAGAATATGTCTAAGGCAAATTGAAGAGTTGCTGGTTTATCTAACCTACCTAAGCTAACGTAACCTGCATAAGCTAACGTAACCTACGTAAGCTAACGTAACCTATGTAAGCTAACGTAACCTGCGTACGCTAACGTAACCTGCATAAGTTAACGTAACCTGCGTAAGCTAATGTAACCTATGTAAGCTAACGTAACCTACGTAAGCTAACGTTACCTGAGTAAGCTAACGTAACCTACGTAAGCTAATGTAACCTGCGTAAGCTAACCTTAACTAATATATAAAAAGTTTATCTGAAAAGATTAACTGTTAAAAAATTGACGCTGGGTAATGCGTAAGAAAAAAAAACGATGAGATGTGTGTGTGTGTGTGGGTGTGTGTGTGTGTGTGTGTGTGTGAGAGAGAGAGAGAGAGAGAGAATAATTATCTCTGACCTCAAACACTAGTTACTTTCTTCTTAAATTCACTTTTCATTTTTTTTCTTTTTGTGGTTATCTTTTTTTCTCTGATCTTATCTACGTGTCCCCCTCTTTGCTTTCCTCCTCCCTCCTTTTCTTTCTCTATGTTCTTCTCTTCCTATATTTTTTCCTAATTCTCTTATATATCTCACTCCCTTTATTTGTCTTGTTTTGTCTCTCTCTCTCTCTCTCTCTCTCTCTCTCTCTCTCTCTCTCTCTCTCTCTCTCTCTCTCTCTCTCTCTCTCTCTCTCTCTCTCTCTCTCTCTCTCTCTGTCTCTCTCTCTCCGTTTTTTATAACATCTTCCTCTGTCCTCATTCACTGAACACCCATTCCCATCCGTTCCTGGGTAACAGCTTCCTATCATTACCTTCACTTCTTTTCTCTCCTCCCCGTTTTATCGCGCAACATTTCTCCTTATCTTGTCTATCTGCTGGGTGCCTCGTGCTTTCCTCCTCCACTCTCTAGTCACTCTTGACTGGGGAAGGATAAAGGACTTACCCAAGTCTTATCTCCTGGCAGCGTTTATCTCCATACTTCCTCACCATTGACACAAGCTCCGCAGTGCTTTATCTTCAAGTCCTCTAAATACTTGTTTTCTTGTTGTCCATCGTATCTTCGCTATCTTTGCAGCATCCACCGTTTTCATTAACGGAAAATTCACGAGTCGAATTGTAAGTGCTTGGTTTGGCCAGCATTTAAGAATATTTATAAGGGTTTAGCGTTTTTTCTGGATTTTGCAGGTCTCTTTTTGTCTGGCTGCCGTGGAATCTCGTATATGTTGCACTAAATAAACCATTTTTTTTTCATGAGACAATGCAAAGAAAGATTTGGAAAAGTTTTTATGGTACTTGCTTAACACTGGCTGAGGTACAAGTCATAGACATATGCAGAAATAATATTAGTCTTAATATTGCAGGTGGCTACTACTGTACACTGGTAGTCAGTGACAACCACCGTACAGTGACAGTCACTCCTTTTTTAACGTCTCAGCTGAACCGAATTGTTGAGATGACAGGTCGAAACTCACGAGGTGACATGAGATATAATGTTCTAGAAAATCTCACTAACGTAACTATTCTAAAGAGGTGAGCAGATTGGTCGTATAATTCTTAGAGAGCCAGACTGCGGGCTCGAACCTCGTCTTTCAATTTTAAGTCCAAATGTATGTTTGATCTAGGGGTAACTAAAATGCTGTGATGGTACTTAGTGATTAAATTTCCATCATTTGCTGCAACTAGTTAATAATGATAATCACTGGTTATTGTCCTTAACATTCTTTTCACAATTCTCTCCGACATTACTTTTATTATCACCTTCCATTCAGGGACAAAAAAAAAAAATCATGTACCTAATTAAGGTTTTCCTTCGGAATACCTACAATAAGGGTTATTTGTGACTTTTATTACATAATTTCAATACACAGTTAAGTATCTCATGTCAATATTTCGATATTCATAACACTTAATGTACGGAGAAAAGGGGTCTGTCCTTATCCACTTACAGCTCTCTACCCCAGTTATTTATCCTCTGACCCTCTTTTTCCATCTGCCTCAGTCACCAAAACAGTCACCCAGCAACTAACTCAACCTGACTCTAAATCAATAAACAATCATACTCAACTACCTACCCGAGAATTCTATCTATTCAATCCTACTCACCTATTTCAACCACATATTCAATAATAACAACCACCTACCCAACACTTAAGAAAATATTTCCCAACTGTGTACCATTTCAAACCTAGTTAGGTAAGATAATTTCTGTCCATTTTACCCCAATCTACCCCAGACATCTGTCCTGTCTACCTGCGCAAATTACTTAAAACAACTGTCCTGTCTACCTGAGCAGATTACTTAAAACAACTGTCCTGTCTACCTGAGCAAATTACTTTAAACAACTGTCCGAGATGTAAACTCCTCACCAGATGAGGAGTTTTCATCTCGTTGAGTTAGTCATAAGAACTAACTACTGGGTTAGTTCTTATGGATGGCAAATTATTTGCCATCCTAACGGCACTAAAGTTAACTTACGACAATGAGCTTGTCTCTGATTATTACTGATTTTTTGTCATCCTGAACAAACTTCTTAAGCAACTGTCCTATCTACCTGAACAAATTGCTTTAAACAGTTGTTCTATTTAACTTAATTGTTTGTCGAGTCTGTCCTTCAAATATTAGAAATTTCAGGAATGTTCTACCATCATTTGTTTAAAATATTCCTCGCCTAAGACCCTTTTTACAATTTATACTTTAAATGTAAATGAAATGCTTGACTGGTTAAAGGGGTTTAAAGCTTGTCGACTACGGAAGGTCATTAAGGCTCCTTGTCACCTGTTCACCACCCGACAAGAATGTTTTCATCTCGATTGTAAGGAATAAATTCAACGCCGAGAGAAAATAAATGAAATTGAAATATATTTTATGAAATTACAAAAATCGTAGCAAAGAGTGAAACACGTAGCTTATAATAATAATGAAAATATTCATAATAATATCTTCATTTCTACATGTACTGTACATGCGCAAGGTATCATGGCCTATACACAGATAACCCACACATAGAAGAGAGGAGCTTATGACGACGTTTCGGTCCGACTTGGACCATTTACAATGGCATTTACAATGGCATTCTACTATATAGAAAACCCCTTGTTATGCAGAGCATTTCGTGCAAATTATGTCAATTTTGACCCAGGATGCGACCCACACCAGTCGACTATCTCCAGGTACATATTTTATTGATGGGTGAACAGAGACAGCAGGTGTCTTATGGAAACATGTCCTATTGCTTTCCATCTACACCGGGGAATCGACCCCCGGACCTCAGTGTGTGAGCCGTGTGCGCTAGCGATCGAGCTACCTGACACGTAACATACAGCATGAAACATTTTAAATCTAACCCAGATTTATATATGGTTTATGAATACCACTGATACATTCAAAGGAATACATGATAAAGATGCGAGAATGATAAAAGCTTAAACATTATCTGCCATCAAATAAAACACGTCCCCCGAGACGATTATCAAGATGACGTGTACCTTGATACCACTAGTAAAGGCGTCATAATCTCTGTCACAGCTGGTAAAAATTTTACAGAGTTTCCTTACCATCTATTGAACAATGGAAGGATAAAGCAGAAAATATCCAGGATGCAGATGAGACTTCTTATCGCACATTTGGCTAATCAAAGAAGATTGAATAATAATTTTCCCCCGTAAAATTATTTGCCAACACAAGAGCCTTTGCCAAAAGCTAGTTAACTGGGTGTGAGATTGTGCTTAATTGCTGGAAAAAGCAGAGAAAAACACAAAAATAATAAAGAGGGTAAAAATTTATTTTTTTAATTAAATTTTTTCATGTTTTGTTAAAATGTCATGGTATTTTCTGTTATATAGTGTTGTTGTACATTAATCTGTTCTGTTCCAGAAAATGATTCCCGATCATTGTGATGGATTTACTTTTCAATAAATATTTTATAAAGATCTCTTAGTCTTATATATATATATATATATATATATATATATATATATATATATATATATATATATATATATATATATATATATATATATATATATATGTTAAGTGAATGTATAGGAGCCTTTGAACCAAGTGAGAGAGTAATTGTGGTAGGGGATCTGAATGCTAAAGTAGGAGAAACTTTTAGAGAGGGTGTGGTAGGTAAGTTTGGGGTGCCAGGTGTAAATGATAATGGGAGCCCTTTGATTGAACTTTGTATAGAAAGGGGTTTAGTTATAGATAATACATATTTTAAGAAAAAGAGGATAAATAGGTATACAAGATATGATGTAGGGTGAAATGACAGTAGTTTGTTGGATTATGTATTGGTAGATAAAAGACTGTTGAGTAGACTTCAGGATGTACATGTTTATAGAGGGGCCACAGATATATCAGATCACTTTCTAGTTGTAGCTACACTGAGAGTAAAAGGTAGATGGGATACAAGGAGAATAGAAACATCAGAGAAGAGAGAGGTGAAGGTTTATAAACTAAAAGAGGAGGCAGTTAGGGTAAGATATAAACAGCTATTGGAGGATAGATTGGCTAATGAGACCATAGGAAATGGGGTCCAAGAGGTATGGGGTAGGTTTAAAAATGTAGTGTTAGAGTGTTCAGCAGAAGTTTGTGGTTACAGGAAAGTGGGTGCGGGAGGGAAGAGGAGCGATTGGTGGAATGATGATGTAAAGAGAGTAGTAAGGGAGAAAAAGTTAGCATATGAGAAGTTTTTACAAAGTAGAAGTGATGCAAGGAGGGAAGAGTATATGGAGAAAAAGAGAGAGGTTAAGAGAGTGGTGAAGCAATGTAAAATGAGAGCAAATGAGAGAGTGGGTGAGATGCTATCAATAAATTATGTTGAAAATAAGAAAAAGTTTTGGAGTGAGATTAACAAGTTAAGGAAGCCTAGAGAACAAATTGATTTGTCAGTAAAAAATAGGAGAGGAGAGTTATTAAATGGAGAGTTAGAGGTATTGGGAAGATGGAGGGAATATTTTGAGGAATTGTTAAATGTTGATGAAGATAGGAGAGCTGCGATTTCGTGTATAGGGCAAGGAGGAATAACATCTTGTAGGAGTGAGGAAGAGCCAGTTGTGAGTGTGGGGGAAGTTCGTGAGGCAGTAGGTAAAATGAAAGGGGGTAAGGCAGCCGGGATTGATGGGATAAAGATAGAAATGTTAAAAGCAGGTGGGGATATAGTTTTGGAGTTGTTGGTGCAATTATTTAATAAATGTATGAACGAGGGTAAGGTACCTAGGGATTGGCAGAGAGCATGCATAGTTCCTTTGTATAAAGGCAAAGGGGACAAAAGAGAGTGCAAAAATTATAGGGGGATAAGTCTGTTGAGTATACCTGGTAAAGTGTTTGGTAGAGTTATTATTGAAAGAAGAGTAAGACGGAGAATAGGATAGCAGATGAACAAGGGGGCCTTAGGAAAGGTAGGGGGTATGTGGATCAGGTGTTTACAGTGAAACATATAAGTGAACAGTATTTAGATAAGGCTAAAGAGGTCTTTGCAGCATTTATGGATTTGGAAAAGGCGTATGACAGGGTGGATAGGTGGGCAATGTGGCAGATGTTGCAAGTGTATGGTGTAGGAGGTAGGTTACTGAAAGCGGTGAAGAGATTTCACGAGGATAGTGAGGCTCAAGTTAGAGTATGTAGCAAAGAGGGAAATTATTTCCCAGTAAAAGTAGGCCTTAGACAAGGATGTGTGATGTCACCGTGTTTGTTTAATATATTTATAGATGGGGTTGTAAGAGAAGTAAATGCGAGGGTCTTGGCAAGAGGCGTGGAGTTAAAAGATAAAGAATCACACACAAAGTGGGAGTTGTCACAGTTGCTCTTTGCTGATGACACTGTGCTCTTGGGAGATTCTGAAGAGAAGTTGCAGAGATTGGTGGATGAATTTGGTAGGGTGTGCAAAAGAAGAAAATTGAAAGTGAATACAGGAAAGAGTAAGGTTATGAGGACAAAGAGATTAGGTGATGAAAGATTGAATATCAGATTTGAGGGAGAGAGTATGGAGGAGGTGAATGTATTCAGATATTTGGAGTGGACGTGTCAGCGGATGGGTTTATGAAAGATGAGGTGAATCATAGAATTGATGATGGTAAAAGGGTGAGTTGTGCACTTAGGAGTCTGTAGAGACAAAGAACTTTGTCCTTAGAGGCAAAGAGGGAAATGTATGAGAGTATAGTTATACCAACGCTCTTATATGGGTGTGAAGCATGGGTGATGAATGTTGCAGCGAGGAGAAGGCTGGAGGCAGTGGAGATGTCATGTCTTAGAGCAATGTGTGGTGTGAATATAATGCAGAGAATTCATAAATTTGGAAGTTAGGAGGTGCGGGATTACCAAAAGTGTTCTCCAGAGGGCTGAGGAAGGGTTGTTGAGGTGGTTCGGACATGTAGAGAGAATGGAGCGAAACAGAGTGACTTCAAGAGTGTATCAGTCTGTAGTGGAAGGAAGGCGGGGTAGGGGTCGGCCTAGGAAAGGTTGGAGGGAGGGGGTAAAGGAGGTTTTGTGTGCGAGGGGCTTGGACTTCCAGTAGGCATGGGTGAGCGTGTTTGATAGGAGTGAATGGAGACAAATGGTTTTTAATACTTGACGTGCTGTTGGAGTGTGAGCAACATTTGAGTAACATTTATGAAGGGGTTCAGGGAAACCGGCAGGCCGGACTTGAGTCCTGGAGATGGGAAGTACAGTGCCTGCACTCTGAAGGAGGGGTGTTAATGTTGCAGTTTAAAAACTGTAGTGTAAAGCACCCTTCTGGCAAGACAGTGATGGAGTGAATGATGGTGAAAGTTTTTCTTTTTCGGGCCACCCTGCCTTGGTGGGAATCGGCCAGTGTGATAATAAAAAAAAGAATAATATATATATATATATATATATATATATATATATATATATATATATATATATATATATATATATATATATATATATGTATATATATATATATATATATATATATATATATATATATATATATATATATATATATATATATATAATGTCGTGCCGAATAGGTAAAATTGTTCAATTAGCAAGAACTCATTTACAATTAAGTACTTCCTAAAACTTTATCTTATACGTTTAAAGATACATTTTTTTATTTATGTTAATGTAAAAATTAATAATTAATATTAAACCTAATTTTCGCTTGCCTTATTCGGCAAGAAGAGCGTCGCCATATAAACTAAAATCTACCTATTCGACACGACATATATATTAACGTACCGATTGTATCCCACTGAGGCAGGGTGGCCCAAAAAGAAACACGTCATTTACATATATTCAAGAGAGAATGTTTTTGTGTGGTATGAGTACAAGGTGGGAAGGGCAGTGTGGAGGCAGTAATACCAGGACAGGAATAAGGAGGAGATTTACCGAGCTTTGGACTCCTTCAAGAAGGATCAACTCGGGACAATATGCATGCATGTGTATAAGTATCTGCCTCGAGTAACACTGTGTGTGCGGGGGGGAGTAGGTAGATGTGTGTGTGAGTGTGTGCTCACCTATTTATACTCACCTATTTGAGGTTCCGGGGTTGAGACTCAGCTCCTGGTCCCGCCTATTCGCTGGACGCTACTGGGGCCTCTCTCTCTCCCTTCTCCATGAACTTTATCATACCTCGTCTTAAAACTGTGTATGGTTCCAGCATCCACTACATTACTTTCCAGACTGTTCCACTTTCTGACAACTCTGTGGCCGAAGAAATACTTCCTAACATCCCTTTGACTCATCTGAGTCTTCAATTACCAATTGTGACCCCTTGTTTCTGTGTCCCATCTCTGGAACATCCTGTCTCTGTCCACCTTATCTATTCCCCTCAGTATTTTGTACGTCGTTATCATGTCTTCCCTAACCCTCCTGTCCTCCAGTGTCGTAAGGCCGATTTCTCTTAACCTTTCTTCGTAGGACATTCCCCTTAGCTCTGGAACTACCCTTGTTGCAAACCTTTGCACTTTCTCTAGTTTCTTGACGTGCTTTATCAAGTGAGGGTTCCAAACAGGTGCTGCATACTCCAGTATGGGACTGACGTACACGGTGTACAGTGTCTTGAACGATTCCTTATTAAGGTATCGGAACGCTGTTCTCAGGTTTGCCAGGCGCCCATATGCTGCAGCAGTTACCTGGTTGATGTGTGCTTCCGGAGACATGCTCGGTGTTATACTCACTCCAAGATCTTTCTCCTTGAGTGAGGTTTGCAGTCTTTGGCCACCTAGCCTATACTCTGTCTGTGGTCTTCTGTGTCCTTCCCCTATCTTCATGACTTTGCATTTGGCGGGATTAAATTCGAGAAGCCAGTTGCTGGACCAGGTGTCCAGTCTGTCCAGGTCTCTTTGAAGTCCTGCCCGGTCCTCATCTGATTTAATTCTTCTCCTTAACTTCACATCGTCTACGAACAGGAACACTTCTGAGTCTAACCCTTCCATCATGTCGTTCACACATACCAAAAATAGCACTGGTCCTAGGACCGACCCCTGTGGGACCCCGCTAGTCACAGGTGCCCACTGTGATACATCATTACGTACCATGACTCGTTGTTGCCTCCCTGTCAGGTATTCTCTGATCCATTGCAGTGCCCTTCCTGTTACATGAGCCTGATGCTCTAGCTTCTGCACTAATCTCTTGTGAGGAACAGTGTCAAAGGCCTTCTTGCAGTCCAAGAAGATGCAATCAACTCACCCCTCTCTCTCGTGTCTTCTGTCACTTTATCATAAAACTCCAAAAGGTTTGTGACACAGGATTTTCCTTCCATGAATCCATGCTGGTTGGCGTTTATACTCTTGTTCCGTTCCAGGTGCTCCACCACTCTCCTCCTCCTGATAATCTTCTCCATAACTTTGCATACTATACACGTCAGTGGCACAGGTCTATAGTTTAGTGCCTCTTTTCTGTCTCTTTTTTTAAAAATGGGAACTACATTTGCCGTCTTCCATACCTCAGGTAGTTGCCCAGTTTCCAGGGACGTGTTGAAGATTGTGGTAAGTGGCACACACAACATATCCGCTCCCTCTCTAAGGACCCACGGGGTGATGTTGTCCGGTCCCATTGCCTTTGAGGTATTGATGTCCCTTAGCAGTTTCTTCTCCTCATCTGTATGTGTGTGTGTGTGTGTGTGTGTGTGTGTGTGTGTTTTGCAAGTTTATCGTACAGTTTAACGAACTATAAAAATATTTAACCTTCCAAATAAATGTAGAACCGACATTCAAGAATATTTTTTTTAATTTTCGTTATTTGCAACAGTTGTGGGGGAAGCTCTTCCTTCTGGCTATATATCAATACCCTTCAAGGAGGGTTCTTGATGTCGGTGAGGGGCTCTTTTTACAAGGAATCGGAGCTACCTTAGCATTCCTTTATACGTAATGACTCATTTTTCCGAGAACTGTACCACCCCGAAGGATTTATTGCTTCAACATTAATACAACAACGATATCAATAGTATCTGTTAACTGCAATTGTCTGATTTGCATAGAAACTATCATTTCGCATTTATAAATATTTTGAGGCATGAAAAGTCGAACATTAAAGAAATACCTCCGAGCGTCCATGGCTGTTCTGGCTTTTACGTTCATGCAGGAAATTGTCAGTTCCATTTGGACGCTGTATGAGTTGTCTCCACCAGTTTATTGTTGGAGAGCAAACTGGTTCCAGGAGAAATTGAGCAAAACAGTGCTTCCCTGTATGTTATTTGTAGTTTCTTCTGCCACTCTGTTTTGGAGGAAAACATTCGACAGTTACTGCTTCTAGAACCACTGGACAACCATCACTGTCAACACCATAATCACTATCACCATCTCCACTGCCACTGCCGTGAGTACCACCATCACCTCCAAAAAAACACACCCATCAACATCATCGCCACTATAATTATCACTATCAGTTCTACAGTCATCCAAAACCCCAGAACCGCCATCACCACTATCCATACCACCACCACTACTTTCATCACTAACATCAATACATCACTACTAGAACCAATACTATCATATCCAGTCACAACCAATTCCCCAGTCGCCATCACCACCAATACGACCAACGCCAACACCAACTCTGTATCGTCTATTGCCAACATCACTACCGCTACCACTATTAACAGCTGGACTACTACACTCTCCCACAGACCGGATGAAATGGGTCGGAACACAGAATAGAACGATAGACGTGAATAAAAGATCAAAAAATATGCTCATGGAAGTCAAGAAATACTTTTTCAACCTCAAGATAGTCAGGAAGTGAAATAACGTAAATGAATTGTTGGTAGAATTTGAAAAGGATTTTAAGGACAAATAAAACATGGTCGATGAAACGAGGAATCAGTGAAAAATCGTACATATGCAGTTAAGATGTAGATCCACAACCCACAATCCCCTACCATCAGTACCACTGTTACTATTACCGCCACTACCATCATAGTATACAACACCATCACTACAACTATCTTCAACGCCTTCAGTTCAACATCAATCATCCCCACCTTATCTTAGCACTACCATCACCAACAGTATCTCTTTCACAACCCCTATTACAGTCTGTCAGGCATTTTCTTGTACCAAAAAATTATAAAGTAATATTTTCACTTAAAAATAAGGGCAAATTCAATAGTTTCTGACATATAAAACATATTCAAAGTCAAAATACAGTTTATAAATATTGCCACCTTTCGCTACCTCTAAAAAAATACAAACAATACAACAAGCAATATCTGCTAATATTTATTGTGTTTAATAGTCAAAACTGTGATTTTTATATCTTTTTGATTTGAACGTTTATTTTACGTCATTAACTTTGTCACCTTTCATTAAAATACATATACATATAACAATGATACATCGATGACTACCGTTATTTCTTTTGCCCCAAACGTTGAACGTTGAGGTGGAAAGGGCACAGCACCAGGCCATTACACTCCTGCCAGCTAAGAACAGGAAACTGAGGCTACAGTGGCCACAGGCTCACCAAAACTAGATAGGTGAAAATTGAAAAGGACGTCGCTTTCTCTGATGAATTTGGCGTAAACCTTTGGAATGTGGTCGAATGGGAGATTCGCAACAAGGATGTTCAGACGACAAATCTGCAGCAACTGCGTGATGCTGTCATGTCACCATCGACCAGAATCTCCAAAGAATGTTTCCAACACCATGTTGAATCTATGCCACAAAGAATTTAGGTTGTTCTGGAGGCGAATGGGAGCCCTATCCAGTACTAGATTGCTGTACGAAATAGAGTGGCTGTGTGTGTGTGTGTGTGTGTGTGTGTGTGTGTGTGTGTGTGTGTGTGTGTGTGTGTGTGTGTGTGTGTGTGTGCGTGTGTGTGTGTATGCGCGTGTATGTATGTATGTATATGTATGCCTGTATATATGTATGTATGTATGTATTTTCAGTCATTACTCGACCATTTTTTTTTATAACTTATTATAAAAGAAAACTAGGAAACCCACAGTATTTTGGCTTGTATCGACGGCAAACAACTTTTCAAGATTTTCTCTAAAAGATTTATGTGAGTTTTATGGCTTGCGAAATGTGAGTCCATGACAGGATGTCGCCAAGTGGTAATGGCGTAACCAATACATTACGATATTTATGTCATTGCTACTTTCCTCATAGTGCTTGCTGAGATTACATTTCACTAACACATACACTACTGACCTTCTTGATGGCTGTAAGTGTTACAGTCACGAAGTGGTTATGGAAATGGGCGGGTATTAGAGTTGTCTCGTTGCACTCTCCTGGGAAATCTGGTCTCATAGCAGGAAAGTCAGGCGTCATGGAGCTGAGAAATCGTTAAAAGATATATCACTGGAGAGCGGCAGTGATAGTTTACGGTTTTATTTAAGCTGGAGCAGTGGACACAGTCATTTCTAGAAGTTTTCATCTGCGTATAAGCAGTGAGTATATAAACAGTCATTCAATGCTGAGTGGTCCTGTCAGTCCTCTGACTGTATCTTATTAAAAATTTATACAGCTGCTAGCAGTCAGACTAATGCACTAAGTAATCAAGATTTTCCAAGCAACAATACAGGTATTGTGAATGTATTTATCTGCAATACTTCCAGTGGCAGCGCCAAGGGGAGTTCTTGGGGCTTTAACCCCTAGAAATTCCCTCAGTCGCCCAGAGTACCCCTCCCCCAATAAAAATAGTCATAAAAGCTCAGCTTCAAAACAAGTCTTTTAGACCTCCTCCCCCTTCAACCCGGACAGCTACCTCTAAGCTTTCCCAGGACAGAAATTCTGGGGTCTCTCCTGACTGTGTCAAATAACCTTTTACACCGAGGAAGCTTGAGCAAAGTTTCTCCATAAGTTGTCACTGAACCACAACACAACATTATAAGAACCACTCACACTGTTTTAAAGATACAACACACTCCTCGAATGTATTTGGATCCAGTTGCGATTATTTCAACGCATGTCAGTTTTAAGGCATAAAGGGTGTACATTGCACTGAGTTAAGCAGGTTGAGTATTCTTCTGAAGTTTACCAGACTATAGTAAGCAATCTCATGGAAGGTGGTGAATTGTTTTAAGAAAAAAATATAGAAAAAGTAAATGTAAATTCTTGATAGTGGATTTGCATACAAATGAGTTTATTTAATATACAATAAATAATAAAGCAGAATTTTGAAAAAGTGGGAATACTGAGGCATCTCTAGAAAGAAAGAAATTTGTGTCATTGACTGCAAGAAAAGTAATGCACCAGAGCGCAGTGGATCCATCGATTCTGAATAGATTTTAAGCATGGTTTTCAAATGGTGCAACAAGAAGATTGGAGGCCGTGTTAAGGTCCATTGGAGAGATCTCGATCTTTACTATCAAGTAACTTCAGCAGCCCTTATGAGATCACGTTACACCCCTGGAAGAACGATGGTCTGCTAGTGTGGGACTATACTTGCACATCAGCTATGGCTGATACCTACATTCCATTCAGTGACGGTCAGCAGAATAGTGCTGCTGATCAAAGGAAAAATCGCAGATTCACAAAATCACAAAAGTCTCAGTGTGGCGATCCAGAGAGAAAATGTATATTGTATCTTGGGTTCCCGCCCGGCGTCTGAGGACCTCGAGAAGCTCCTCAGATGCCATTAAAAACCGTTTGTCTCCAATCACTCATATGGAAAGAAATGGTATGAAAAAACCTATACAATGGATAAGGAAACAATAGCAATCTAACGCGACCCTTAAATGACGAAGTTTAGCACACACAGTGATCTTTATCATGTTGAGAGAAAGAATGTGAGTATGTATAGGAAACGTAGTAACATTAGGAGTCAAGGGAGATATGTTGAAGGAATGTGACATAGAGATAGCAACCATGAAGCAAACTGGCAAGAGGTATCCCTCAGTGCACCACCCACATATTTCCCTTCATAAGTTCATCTCGTCTCTTGTAACCATCTACCGACAATTCCACTCTCATATATCTGAACACATTCATTTCCTCATATAATATATATATATATATATATATATATATATATATATATATATATATATATATATATATATATATATATATATTCGTTTATTTATTTTTTCCGAAAATGAGAAGACACCAGGTGTGAGAGGCAAGTGTTACCCATCCATCTGCACCTTCACTACAAAGCTTCCTTCTCATCTCTTCCCTCTGGCACTTCTCTCCCAACACGCCCAATGATGCCTCCAGAATTGCTGCTCCACGCAGAAAAATCCCCGCACTTTTCCACTCAGTAAGACTTAATGAGATCGTAATTTAGTAACTTGGAATGTATCTCTTCCTTTTTTTTTTTAGTCAGGTGCACCTTGAAGCTAATTAGAAGTTCTCTCGCCAGCCTTGATATGCTAACTGCTGGCGAAATTCGCCCGTGATTAATAAAGAATGTAAGTTTGCGTGCCGTGTTTAATTTACCAATCCGGAAAGCGTGGAGTGTTTCAGTTGTTGGTAATGGGATGATTTGTGAGGGAAAAAGGCTGGTGGTGATCGTGGTAGTGGTGATGGCGGTGGTAGTGATGATGGTTGTAGTGGTTGTGGTAGTTGTGTCTGTTGTAGTTGGTGTATGAGTGGGGGTAGAGGGGGATTAATGCGGTAGTGGTGGTGGTGGTTGTATATGAGTGTATAGAGTGGGGAGGTAGTGATGAGACGATGTATGTATAATGTTGGTGTGTGTGTGTGTGTGTGTGTGTGTGTGTGTGTGTGTGTGTGTGTTCGAGTGCATGTGAATATGTATGTGCGCGGGTGTACTCATGAGTACTCACCTGTATGTGGTTGCAGGGATCGAATCATACCTCCTGTACCCGCCTCTTCGCTGGTCGCTACTAGGTCCATTGTTTCCAAGCTCCAAGAGCCTCATCGTACCTCTTATTAAAACTATGTATTGATCCCGTCTCGACAACTTTATTCTCCAGATTATTCCACTTCCTAACAACTCTAAGGCTGATAAATTACTTCCTAACGTCCCATTTAGGTTTTCATCTTCCAGTTGTACCCTCTTGATCCTGTATCGCGTCTCTGAAAATTCCGAACCAGTTCACTTTGTCAGCTGCTCTCAGTATTTTGTATGTCCGTATCATATTTTCCTTTACCCCTCCTGTCTTCCAGTGTCATCAGGTTGAGTTCCCTTAACCTCTCATCAAAGGGCATATCCCTTAACTCCGGGAGCAGTCTTGTTGCAAACTTTTGCACTTTTTCTGATCTCTTGACGTGCTTGACCAGGTGTGAATCTCATACTGGTGTTGCATATTCACTGAAGTATGTAGCACCAGTATGACGTACCGGTGTAGTGTCGTGAATGACTCCTCACTTAGATGCTGAAACGCTATTCTGAGGTACGTGTGTGCTCACCTAATTGTGGTTGCAGGGGTCGATTCATAGCTCCTGTACACTTGTGCATGTATATGTGTGCATGTGTGCGAGTGCGTGCGTGCGCTTGCGTGCGTGATGTTCGTGCAAGCAAGATTACATTCGTAGGTCGAAATTATCTAAGAGGATAATTTTGATGGCCGCCTTGAGAAATTAGGATATGCGTGAAAATTATCTAAATAAAAGTCCGACTTTTATTAGCAAAAACGACTCTGTGAAAATGTGCCCCTTCTTGGAATGTAAATTACGAGCTAGAGAAAGTCACAGTAGAGTATCACGCAATCCAAACGCAAAAACATTTGGATTGCGTGCGAGGAGACTGTTCACTGTAGACTGTTCATAGATCCTGGGAATAAGACTCGTATGCACAATCAAAACAATGAAGGAGACATTTCGCCATTAGTGGCTCTATCAGTCTTAATGTTAATTACAAGCTTCACTAAGAATGATAAATGTTAAACAAAACTGATAAATTCACAAGTGGTGAAATGCTACCTTCAGTAAATGTTTTAATTTCTCGTTAAGATTGATGAAGTCACAAGCTTAGAAACAACATCTTCAATGTCATGCTTGTGCACGAGTCTCTTAATTCCATCAATTTCTCGGTATTAACCCAGCAATACCTGTAACATAGTAAACTACCGGAAAGGCTTCAATTATGCATGTAGCATGTCTTCCATCAGTTGCTTTCTGGTATGAAAATATTGCAAGACTTTATTGTTTTGCTTTTTAATAATGACGGAAGGTGTTAAGAGCAGTATGATTCGTGAGAACAATAAATTCTGGAGTGCTCGGTGAGTGTGTTTGGATTTGTTGAAAGCGCATGCTTAGTGCTTGTGTGTGTGTGTGTGTGTGTGTGTGTACTCACCTATTTGTACTCACCTATTTGTGGTTGCAGGGGTCGAGTCTTAGCTCCTGGCCCCGCCTCTTCACCGGTTGCTACTGGGCCCTCTCTCTCTCCCCGCTCCATGAGCTTTATCAAACCTCGTCTTAAAACTGTGTATGGTTCCTGCCTCCACTACGTCATTTTCTAGGCTATTCCACTGCCTTACAACTCTATGACAGAAGAAATACTTCCTAATATCTCTCTGACTCATTTGTGTCTTCAACTTCCAATTGTGGCCTCTTGTTTCTGTGTCCCCTCCCTGGAACATCCTGTCTTTGTCCACCTTGTCTATTCCACGCAGTATTTTATATGTCGTTATCATGTCTCCCCTGACTCTCCTGTCCTCCAGTGTCGTCAGGCCGATTTTCCTTAATCTTTCTTCATAGGACATTCCCCTTAGCTCTGGAACTAACCTTGTCGCAAAACTTTGTACTTTCTCTAGTTTCTTGACGTGCTTTATCAAGTGCGGGTTCCAAACAGGTGCTGCATACTCCAGAATGGGCCAGACATACACGGTGTACAGTGTCTTGAACGATTCCTTACTAAGGTATCGGAATGCTGTTCTCAGGTTTGCCAGGCGCCCATATGCTGCAGCAGTTATCTGATTGATGTGTGCTTCCGGAGACATGCTTGGTGTTATACTCACCCCAAGATCTTTCTCCTTGAGTGAGGTTTGCAGTCTTTGGCCACCTAGCCTATACTCTGTCTGTGGTCTTCTCTGCCCTTCCCCTATTTTCATGACTTTGCATTTGGCAGGATTAAATTCGAGAAGCCATTTGCTGGACCAGGTGTCCAGTCTGTCCAGGTCTCTTTGAAGTCCTGCCTGGTCCTCATCAGATTTAATTCTCCTCATTAACTTCACATCGTCTGCAAACAGGGACACTTCTGAGTCTAACCCTTCCATCATGTCGTTCACATATACCAAAAATAGCATTGGTCCTAGGACCGATCCCTTTGGGACCCCGCTCGTCACAGGTGCCCACTGTGATACATCATTACGTACCATGACTCGTTGTTGCCTCCCTGTCAGGTATTCTCTGATCCACTGCAGTGCCCTTCCTGTTATATGCGCCTGATGCTCTAGCTTCTGCACTAATCTCTTGTGAGGAACTGTGTCAAAGGCCTTCTTGCAGTCCAAGAAGATGCAATCAACCCACCCCTCTCTCTCTTGTCTTACTTCTGTTATTTTATCATAAAACTCCAGAAGGTTTGTGACACAGGATTTGCCTTCCATGAATCCGTGCTGGTTGGCATTTATACTCTTGTTCCGTTCCAGGTGCTCCACCACTCTCCTCCTGATAATCTTCTCCATAACTTTGCATACTATACACGTCAATGACACAGGTCTATAGTTTAGTGCCTCTTTTCTGTCTCCTTTTTTAAAAATGGGAACTACATTTGCCGTCTTCCATACCTCAGGTAGTTGCCCAGTTTCCAGGGACGTCTTGAAGATTGTGGTAAGTGGCACGCACAACATATCTGCTCCCTCTCTAAGGACCCACGGGGAGATGTTGTCCGGTCCCATTGCCTTTGATTTATCGTTGTCCCTTAGCAGTTTCTTCTCCTCCTCATCTGTATGTATGTCGTCCAACAATTGTTGGTGTATTCCTTGCTGGTGTCCCCATCTGGTCTGTCCCCCCAGAGTCCTTCCTGTCTCTACTGTAAATACTTCCTTAAATCTCGTGTTGAGCTCCTCGCATACCTCTTGATCGTTTCTTGTGAGTTCTCCACCTTCTTTCCTCAGCCTTATCACCTGGTCCTTGACTGTTGTCTTCCTCCTAATGTGGCTATACAGCAGTTTCGGGTCAGATTTGACTTTCGATGCTATGTCGTTTTCATACTGTCGCCGGGCCTCCCTCCTTATCTGTGCATACTCGTTTCTGGCTCTTTTACTAATCTCCTTGTTTTTCTGGGTCCTATGCCTCCTGTACCTTTTCCATTCTCTGTTGCACTTAGTTTTTGCCTCCCTACACCTTCGGGTAAACCAAGGACTCGTTTTGGTCTTCCTATTATTTCTGTTTCCCTTGGGAACAAACCTTTCCTCTGCCTCCTTGCACTTTGTTGCCACATATTCCATCATCTCGTTTACTGATTTTCGTACCATTTATCTGTCCCACCGAACCTCCTGCAGGAAGTTTCTCATACCTGGGTAGTCCCCCCTTTTATAGTTTGGCCTGTCCCCTTCAGTTCCTGTTACCTTCTCCACTTCTAACTCTTCTATATAATCAAAACTCAGAACCAGGTGATCGCTAGCTCCAAGGGGCCTCTCGTAAGTGATGTCCTCAATGTCTGAACTGCTCAGGGTGAACACAAGATCCAGTCTTACTGGCTCATCCTCCCCTCTCTCTCTGGTTGTGTCCCTGACATGTTGATGCATGAGGTTTTCAAGTACCACATCCATCATCTTGGCTCTCCATGTTTCGAGACCCCCATGTGGCTCCAGGTTTTCCCAGTCAATCTCCCTGTGGTTGAAATCGCCCATTACCAGTAACTTTGCTCTGCTCGAGTGAGCTCTTCTTGCCACCTCAGCCAGTGTGTCCACCATCACCCTGTTGTTTTCTTCATACTCCTCTCTTGGCCTCCTGCAGTTCTGTGGTGGGATATACATCACTCCAATGACTACTTTATGTCCATGCCTTCCATTTCCTCAAATCCCCATCGGTGTTTTATGAGCAGTGAAACCCCTCCTCTCCCTCTACTCCTTCTATCTTTCCTCAGGATCTGATATCCCGTTGGGAAGATTGTGTCTGTTATTGTCTCAGCGAGTTTTGTTTCTGTGACTGCTATGATGTCTGGGGATTTTTCACTGATTCTTTCGTTCCACTCCTCATGTTTATTCGTTATTCCATCCGCGTTTGTGTACCAAACTTTCAGTTTCTTTTCTATCATTGTGGTCATGCAAGAATATTGGGGTTGGGGGAGCGAGAGCCTTGGTGGGGGCCTATATGGGGCTGTGGTGTAGGTGGGGTTTGTGATGATGGGGGTGGGGTCAGAATGCCCATAAGAGACAGCTGTTGGGGTGAGGTTTGTGATATGGGGGTTGGTGGCAGAGGGAACAGTGAGTGGGTTGTAGTATAGGTTGCTCAGTTGCGTTGGGAATGTCGCGGTTTTAGTCTTTTGGTGGGAGATTCTGTGGGGTGTGTTTGCCCTTCCTCCTGTGTCTGGGTCCTGCTCATCTTCGTCATTGCCTCTCGTTCCTCCTTGCATCTCTGTACCCTCTCTTTCAGTGTAGTCCTTTCTTCTTGTGTTCTGTCGCGGTCGAGGTATACTCTCTGGTACCCCTGTTTGTCCCTCAGTCTTGCTTTCTCTTGCAGAATCCTGGTTCGAACTGATTCTTCCTTGAAAATTACTTTGACAGGCCGTATCCTTCCACTCGCAAACCACCCAATTCTCTGAAAATTTGTCACCTGGGTCATATCGCCCTCACCTATTGTTTTCATGATGCCTTCAATAATTTTTTTCTCCTGTTTTATTTCTTCAAAGCTGTCCCCCTTGGCTTCTTGGAGCCCGTACACAAAATCTGACCTCGCCCTTTCCTCCTCCCACTGAGTCTCCATCTGCTTCCTCTGAGGCATTTTATTTCCTTCCATTGACATGTTCTTGCCTTCAGTCCCTGTCATATCTGAAACTTCTATTCTCAGTGAACTGTCTTTCATGATCAGCTGTCCCTTGCTACTGCAGTTGGCTGTTAGAATCTCTGCATATAGCATACCTTCATTGTCTTTGGACCTGTCATTTGATCTTAGTGTCCTCCTCGTCTTTTCCCTGGCCCCACGTGGGTCTGATAGGGCCTTCGCGTACGGCATGTCTCCGTTGTTGCTTACCGTCTCCTTGTCTGCGCCTGACATTGAATTTCCTGATGTCACATCTGAATTGTCATTTGTCTCTCTAATCAGTTTCAGGCTTTGCAGTTTCTCTTCTAAGCACTGTATCCTAGCTTCTGCTGCTAAGACCTGTACTTCCCACTTCCTGCACTCTTCAGCTATCCGCTCCTCCATTTTCTTACCAAGCTCTACTATCTTCCTTCCCCACTCTTCCTCCCTTTTTTGGAGCTCTAACTCCCAGTCTTTCCTCCCTGGTTCGTCTACCAGATCTCTGGTTTTCCGTCCTCTAGGACCACCCATTTTTTTTTTGTGTGTGTGTATGTGTGTGTGTGTGTGTGTGTGTGTGTGTGTGTGTGTGTGTGTGTAGTCGGGCGCACCTGCCTACTATCACTCGCTTCTCTTCGTGCCATCAATCACTACCTGCCATTAACGACCCCCCTGCCTACCATCACTAACCCCCTGCCTAAAATTACCAACCCCCAGCCTACCATAACCAAACCCCAGCCTACCATAACCAACCTCCAGCCTACCATAACCAACCCCCTGCCAACCATCACCAACCCCCAGCCTACCATCACCAACCCCCTGCTGTATCCTACTCAAAATGCCCATTAAAAAAAGTCCCTCAAAAATCTCAGTCTCGACAGCCTCTTTGGCCACGTTCTGCTTTTTATTTTAAATTTTTTCACTTAAAACATAAATTTTCAAAAAGTTTTTACTTCCAGTAGTATCGTCTTTGATGGTTTGAAATGGACTTTGGTGCCATATAACAGGACTTCCCACTTAGCAGCGATGCAGAGAGAACCTACTGAGCATTATGGAATGGCGCCTCTTGCTGAAAACAGGGCATAAGAGTTTACTTATTTTAAAGACATTGAAAAATATAAGAAAATGAATACACAAAATGCAGTTTTTAATATGGACAGTACACACACACACACACACACATACACACTCACATATATATATATATATATATATATATATATATATATATATATATATATATATATATATATCGTGCCGAATAGACAAAACTTGCGACTTCGGCTTAAATCGCTCTTCTTACAAAATAAGGCAAGCAAAAATTTGTATATGCAATGATTTCGCAAAAATCATTTATTATTATTATTATTAAAGATACGCCGGTATTCTCCCGGCCCGGGCCTTTTCCAAGTGGTGGCCCGGCCTTGGCTCCCTCTTTAGGGAGTGTCTGAGACCTAAGTCTCCTATGGGAGGAGGCACAAGTACCTCCTCATCTTTGGGACCAACTGTCCCCAGGCCTAGCCTCTCTGGTCTGCCATCCCCGCCCCAAGGGGGCAAATGGGAATGAGTCTCATGAGCTAAAGGCTCGGGCTCAGGCACCTACCCTACCCTAGAAGGGTTAGGCATGGTATCGATGCAAAAATCATTCTGGACCTAACGAAAAAAATATTTTTCATTGTGTTTGTTTTTAAATTATTGTAAACTTATCTAAGAATATTTAGTTGGATTAGGCTAAATTAAATTGCGCTTATTATATTAAGGCTAAGTAAGTTTTCTAAGGTTCTTTTGGTACAAAATTATTTTTTACATTAACATAAATGAAAAAAAAATATATCTTTAAACGTATAAGAGAAAATTTTATAAAGGACTTAATTTTAAATGTGTTCTTGGTAACTGACCAGTTTTACCTCTTCGGCACGACATTATATATATATATATATATATATATATATATATATATATATATATATATATATATATATATATATATATATACATATATATATATGTGTGTGTGTGTGTGTGTGTGTGTGTGTGTAGTTAAGTGAATTGTGGTTGTTTGGTTATGTAGAGTGAATTGGAACGTAATTAAGCTGATTAAAATATTGTATAGCCAATGGTAGATGGTAAACAAAAGGATGTGTAAGGATCGTCCGAGAAAGATTACGACTGTGTGAAAGACATAGTGAACAACTGGTTCTAACACAACGAGCAATGTTTGTGCGCATTTGAGTGTTTCTTGGTTATGCTTATGCACCATCGACACCATGCCTAACCCTTCTAGGGTAGGGTAGGTGCCTGAGTCCGAGCCTTTAGCTCACAAGACTGTCATTCCCATTTGTCCCCTTGGGGCGAGGATGGCAGACCAGAGAGGCCTAGCTTGTGGCTAGGCCTGGGGACAGTTGGTCCCAAAGATGAGGAGGTACTTGTGCCTCCTCCCATGGGAGACTTAGGTCTCAGACACTCCCTAAAGAGGGAGCCAAGGCCGGGCCACCACTTGGAAAAGGCCCGGGCCGGGAGAATACCGGCTAATCTTTAACTAACTAACAACTGCTTATGCACCGCATTGCCAGACGTATCCCGACTGTCTTATTTTTAATATGCTTGTTGTTTGTTAAATATAAAAATTTTATAAGTTTATGCAGCTTAACTTAATCTAACCCAGCTTATTCTGGCCTAGTTAAACGTAATCTAATGTAACTTAATCTTTTCTAAAGAAAAAGCAAACAGTATATATAGCTACAAACAGTTAAGGAAGCAGACGCAGTAAAATAATAAGTTATAGAGGTTAGTGTTTGAACAACAAGCAGGAATGTGGATTCCTTTGAATTTCTTGAGATTTCTGCGTTAAAGTTAATTTTCAGTAAGTCTCTTGTCAGTCACGCAAACTATGTAATGATGGTGTACATGAATGGTATATAATACCGACAAGATGAAAAATTAGACACATTTGCAACATATGCTTATCTTTATTTGTAGACGTTTCGCCATCCTTTGGATTTATTAAGTCTTGAAGATTACAGTATTAGGCACTCTTCGCCATCTTCAAGGCTAAAGGATTCATTACCATATCTGTTGTATATAGTTCTACATTCTTCCCCTTAATATTCTTGAATTTGTATTGATAAAGCCACCGGATGGCTAAAGGTCTATAAATAAAGATACCCAGATGTTGCACATGTTTCTAATTCTTATATACAAATATATGCACCATGTATGCATGTCATATATATATATATATATACATCATTTCAAACTTCCTTTCTCTCATTTTCCCTTTTTTCATTCAAGGTGTTAGATATAACTCAATCGAAGTTTAACTAAATATTAGAAAGTGTTTCCAATAAGCAACTGTGTATGCCAAACAATAACTATAAAAGCCATTAATCCAGTTAGGTAAATCAAATACACATGATATTCCTCCTTGTCTCTCACTAAGTTTCTGGATGTGACCAGAAGAAAAGCACTAACTTATGTGACCACACAAAAACACTCGTGGGATTGCTTGCTATGATCAATGGGTCTACTGGACCTCATTTATCACAAGCCCCAAAGAGCAGGATAGCGGGAGAATGATTAATACTGAGTAATGTGGTTAATTCCGATTATTTACGCCACGGTGGATTATCACCACAAATATATATATGTGCAGTTAACGAGTTGAATCATGCGTCTTTGTGATCTAAGAACTGCCTAACCAGCTTTGAACCACTCCAGCCTCTACTACTCCAGCCTCTACCACTCCAGCCTCTACCACTCCAGCCTCCACCACTCCAGCCTCTACCACTCCAGCCTCTACCACTCCAGCCTCTACCACTCCAGCCTCTACCACTCCAGCCTCTACCACTCCAGCCTCTACCACTCCAGCCTCCATCCATCCAGCCTAAACCCCTCCGAGCTTCACCCCTACAGTCTTCACACCTTTAGTTCTACTCCACCTGCCTTTGCCCCTTCCAGCCTCTACCGTCTAATCTCCACCCTTCTGGCCTTCTCTTCGCCTTGGGAAACTCATATTGTGTCCTCTTCCTCCTCTAGTGCTCCACCTGCTCTCACTGTAGCGCCTTTTCTGTTCTGGTTCTCGTATTTCAAAAATAAGAGACATAATGCCGTGGTTGGAACAGTTCATCACTAAACTAAAATTTCGGTCATTCTGGACCCATTACATGACTTGATTGTAATCCGGGATGAACCGATACTGTAGAAGATTCTCCTCAAAATTGCGGATCACCTGTGAATACCCTTATTGTTGTGAATATGATAATGGTATACAAAACTGATAAGTTCCCAAACGTTTCACCTACATTCCGAAACGTTTCACCTACACATTAGTCTTCTTCAGTCTAATACAGATTATTAGAGTAAAACTCTTCTCCAGGCTGAGAGACTGACCACCTCATAACTTCGATGATGACGAACTAATAATGTTTCTAAATCGCTGCATCTGCTTCCTCCTCTGTATTCGACTGAAGAAGCCTGTACGGTACTATACCCACTTACCATGAAAATATCTAATAATGACAAGGAAATGAGATACCTAAACCAAGGTGTTCTGTTTCTCTTTCTCTTCTGGGCTGCGGCTCACCCAGGCCAGCATCATCACCACACCGCTGAACATCCCTCCATTAGTCAGGAAATTTAATTAGCGGCGACATTAAATCTCATTTCAGTCCCCCGAGGGAAAGTAGGTCAGTGTGTGTTTTGGTGTGGCGTTCAAAATGGCTTCTCCATGCTTTCCCGTGCCCCTACACGCTCCTCTGTGCTTTCCCCGCTCCTTTGTGCTTTCCCCGCTCCTTTGTGCTTTCCCCGCTCCTTTGTGCTTTCCCCGCTCCTTTGTGCTTTTCCGTGCTCCTCCACGCTCCTCGGTGCTTCCCCGCTTCACATGCTCCACTGTTGTTGTCTTCTCCTAAGCTGTATTTTGCTTCTTTGTGCCCCTTCATGTTCAGTCATGCTGCTTCAAACTCATTTATTCCCTCTCTCATTTTAACATTTGCTTCCCTTTGTTCTTCTATGTTACACCTTGTTTCTCCATATGTTTGATAACTTTAAACAGTATTGTCCAAAGAAATTTTATATATTTTATCGTAGTTCGAAGCAACTGCAGACGCGAAGGAAAGTTCGGTTAATTTATTCTGATTGTTAGAATTTTCTATGGAAGCTTAAATGAGCAACTATCTGGCAACTATCTGAGCAACTATCTGCACACAGAAATCACTCCCTACGAAAGTAAAAGACTGGACAGGCGATGCAAAATGCCCCCAATTAAAAGCAGTGTACCAATGGCGCCCCGCCATTGGTACACTAAGGGAAAGCACCATAAGTGTCCGGGGCCCAAGACTGTTCAACAGCCTCCCATCAAGCATTAGAGGAATTGTCAATAGGCCCCTGGCTGCCTTCAAGAGAGAGCTGGACAGATACCTAAAGTCAGTGCCGGATCAGCCGGGCTCTGGCTCGTACGTTGGACTGCGTGCAGCCAACAGTAACAGCCTGGTTGATCAGGCCCTGATCCACCGGGAGGCCTGGTCATGGACCGGGCCGCGGGGGCGTTGATCCCCGGAATAACCTCCAGTTAAGCCCTGGAACACTATCATTAACACTCTAACCCCAGATTAGTGCTCTGAATGGCTGAAAACAGAAGAATACAGAGTTTTGTATATTAGGGTTATAACTTTTTACAACGTAATATTCTTGTACCTTAATCTGATGAACTTTTGCCTAAAAGCAACGAAATGACCTTTCATTTCATTTTAGAAAATGTCACCCCTAAATAAAAATATCGAGTAACGAAAACAAGTAACTTGAATACATATTGCATGTCATATTAATAACAAATAAAATAGCTTACAGCATCATTGTTATCATATTTGTACATATATTACTACTTATTGCTTAGAATAAATCGAAGTTGTAGTTTATTTTTGTTTCTGCAGGTAGCATACAGTTCCTGCATAACTTTGCAAGTTCAGCACACTGATTACTTCTTGATATATTGAGTGCGGACGGTAATAAATCCCATACCACAAAGCACCAACGTAGATCAAAATACTAACGATAACTTTTCTTCTTTAATGGTTACTGGCAAAATCTGCTTGGACACTATGGCAGCAGAAAACAATGAAAATTTGCAAACAGATTACCAAAAACGTTTCCTGGTAACAACATAAAATAACTTGGGCGCTCAATATTTACAAATTCCAACTGCGTAGATATGGTGAGAAAAAAAAACTCAAAACGATCGGATTAAATTCAATTTTCGCAGGGAAACAATTCGGTATAACGAACGGAACACAAGAAAATATGTAAGACAATCTGTCGTTCAGAAAGCGTAGTAAGACGAACTCATCAGAGGCAGAAAACTTTTAAAACAATTCCAGCAATGATACTTTTCAAATCACTTGTGTTTTAATGCATGTATTTTTCTGCGCTCACAGATCTTTTCACGAACAGGAGAGATATTTGAGATAAAGCATGAATACATACCATTTACTGCCTGCATAGAATCAATAAAATATCTTAATTATTGGGAATGTCTTAAAACACTTAGAATGGATCTCTTGAGCGAAGAAAAAATACTTGATAATTAGGCACTCCTAATATATGTACACTCATAATCACTTATTGAAGTGAAAGATAGGGAACGAAATGTAGAATATACGATATGAAAATTAGAAGTGCCTTAAGTACAGTTAGAGAACACTGTGTCAACACCCGTGTTTCAGGACATGTTGACCTTTCTGCTAGCATATGTAAGATATAGTACTGGAATTAAGGCATAATTTTTTAAAGAGGAAATTAGATCAGTACCTGCGAACGGTGGCAGCTCAGTTAAGTTGTGATTATAAGTACTGGGTATTACTTAGTTATAGCTTAGTTAACCAGAAAATCATCAGTAGCGTCTGGCCTCTAGCCGAGCTTTAAGAATTCACGAATCGGTCACAGGATGTCACAGATAGTCTCCTGTCAGTTTGTATAATAAGGCTCGACAAGTACTCTTTGTTAGTGGTGTAGCTCCTCCTGCCACTAACATCTCCAAGATTACTACCACTACTACTACTACCATCGCCATACTTTTCTCATTTACTATTACTACTACCAGAACAATTATAATCTTCGCACCAACAGCTGTAACTATTGCTACTACTATTGCCACCACCGTCACCATCAGAATCACCACCAGCATCACTACCACCATTACTCATCACGGCCTCTACTATACAGCACCCTCACCAATCTCATCACCCCTATTAACACTATAACTAGAACCTCAAAACCCATCTGCATCACAGCTTTAAATAGCTCCAGCCAAACATCCACTACCATCACCACAACCACCACAACTCTCAAATTAACCAGCACTACCACCATCATCCTTAAGTCAACCACCACCACTACCACCACTAAACCCATTCGCTGACCTCGACCTAATCTATCCATCCTGTTCTTTTATTACCATCCCTTTTCCCTAGCTCGTCTTTCTCTCCATCTTTTTATTTTGTCCCTTTCTACATCAGGAAGGTAAACTATGTGGACGGAAGGGATTTTGTCTCCCTGGATATAAAGCAAGGAAGCAGAGGCAGGCATTATTCGCCTCCTTCCTGACATCATTATCTCAAGTGTCTCACTATCTTACCCAGTGAAAAGGGGAGGAAGTGATAATGAAACAGGATTTAAAGAAAATGAATTAAAACGTGTGGAACAAAGTCAGGTTAATCAGCAGCAGAAGCTGATGAAACATCCTAAGCAGAAAACACAGGAAAATGAAGAGTGATAAAAATGTGAATCTCTCTCTCTCTCTCTCTCTCTCTCTCTCTCTCTCTCTCTCTCTCTCTCTCTCTCTCTCTCTCTCTCTCTCTCTCTCTCTCTCTCTCTCTCTCTCTCTCTCTCTCTCTCTCTCTCTCTCTCTCTCTCTCTCTCTCTCTCTCTCTCTCTCTCTCTCTCTCTCTCTGTCTCTCTCTCTCTCTCTCTCTCTCTCTCTCTCTCTCTCTCTCTCTCTCTCTCTCTCTCTCTCTCTCTCTCTCTCTCTCTCTCTCTCTCTCTCTCTCTCTCTCTCTCTCTCTCTCTCTCTCTCTCTCTCTCTCTCTCTCTCTCTCTCTCTCTCTCTCTCTCTCTCTCTCTCTCTCTCTCTCTCTCTCTCTCTCTCTCTCTCTCTCTCTCTCTCTCTCTCTCTCTCTCTCTCTCTCTCTCTCTCTCTCCTTTAACACCCCGGCCGTCTTCCACCGAGGCACGATAGCCCGAAAAAAAGGAAAACATGGCATCTCTACCGCCTCTAGCCTCCTCCTCGCTGCAATGCTTAAAAACCATTCTTCATGCCTATACAAAGGTGTTGATGCAACTAAACTTGGGTACGTTTCTCTTTTTCCACCCACAGTATTAATTCTTTTAATGTTAAGAACTGTTACACATAAGTTCACATGACATAGGCATAGATTACCGGTTCAACATTCAACTGACATAATGTTGATTAATTTATGGTTTTTTTTTTTTTCAACAAGTCGGCCGTCTCCCACCGAGGCAGGGTGACCCAAAAAAGAAAGAAAATCCCCAAAAAGAAAATACTTTCATCATCATTCAACACTTTCACCACACTCGCACATTATCACTGTTTTTGCAGAGGTGCTCAGAATACAACAGTCTAGAAGCATACACACATAAAGATACACAACATATCCCTCCAAACTGCCAATATCCCAAACCCCTCCTTTAAAGTGCAGGCATTGTACTTCCCATTTCCAGGACTCAAGTCCGACTATATGAAAATAACCGGTTTCCCTGAATCCCTTTACTAAATATTACCCTGCTCACACTCCAACAGATCGTCAGGTCCCAAGTACCATTCGTCTCCATTCACTCCTATCTAACACGCTCACACACGCTTGCTGGAAGTCCAAGCCCCTTACCCACAAAACCTCCTTTACCCCCTCTCTCTAACCCTTTCGAGGACGACCCCTACCCCGCCTTCCTTCCCCTATAGATTTATATGCTTTCCATGTCATTCTACTTTGATCCATTCTCTCTAAATGACCAAACCACCTCAACAACCCCTCTTCTGCCCTCTGACTAATACTTTTATTAACTCCACACCTTCTCCTAATTTCCACACTCCGAATTTTCTGCATAATATTTACACCACACATTGCCCTTAAACAGGACATCTCCACTGCCTCCAACCGTCTCCTCGCTGCTGCATTTACCACCCAAGCTTCACACCCATATAAGAGTGTTGGTACTACTATACTTTCATACATTCCCTTCTTTGCCTCCATAGATAACGTTTTTTGACTCCACATATACCTCAACGCACCACTCACCTTTTTTCCCTCATCAATTCTATGATTAACCTCATCCTTCATAAATCCATCCGCCGACACGTCAACTCCCAAGTATCTGAAAACATTCACTTCTTCCATACTCCTCCTCCCCAATTTGATATCCAATTTTTCTTTATCTAAATCATTTGACACCCTCATCACCTTACTCTTTTCTATGTTCACTTTCAACTTTCTACCTTTACACACATTCCCAAACTCATCCACTAACCTTTGCAATTTTTCTTTAGAATCTCCCATAAGCACAGTATCATCAGCAAAAAGTAACTGTGTCAATTCCCATTTTGAATTTGATTCCCCATAATTTAATCCCACCCCTCTCCCAAACACCCTAGCATTTACTTCCTTTACAACCCCATCTATAAATATATTAAACAACCATGGTGACATTACACATCCCTGTCTAAGACCTACTTTTACTGGGAAGTAGTCTCCCTCTCTTCTACACACCCTAACCTGAGCCTCACTATCCTCATAAAAACTCTTTACAGCATTTAATAACTTACCACCTATTCCATATACTTGCAACATCTGCCACATTGCTCCTCTATCCACTCTATCATATGCCTTTTCTAAATCCATAAATGCAATAAAAACTTCCCTATCTTTATCTAAATACTGTTCACATATATGCTTCAATGTAAACACCTGATCTACACATCCCCTACCCACTCTAAAACCTCCTTGCTCATCCGCAATCCTACATTCAGTCTTACCTCTAATTCTTTCAATTATAACCCTACTGTACACTTTCCTGGTATACTCAGTAAGCTTATTCCTCTATAATTTTTACAGTCTCTTTTGTCCCCTTTCCCTTTATATAAAGGGACTATACATGCTCTCTGCCAATCCCTAGGTACCTTCCCCTCTTTCATACATTTATTAAACAAAAGTACCAACCACTCCAACACTATATCCCCCCCTGCTTTTAACATTTCTGTCATGATCCCATCAGTTCCAGCTGCTTTACCCCCTTTCATTTTACGTAATGCCTCACGTACCTTCCCCACACTTACATTCTGCTCTTCTTCACTCCTAAAAGATGGTATACCTCCCTGACCAGTGCATGAAATTACTGCCTCTGTTTCTTCCTTAACATTTAAAAGTTCCTCAAAATATTCTCGCCATCTACCCAATACCTCCATCTCCCCATCTACTAACTCCCCTACTCTGTTTTTAACTGACAAATCCGTATTTTCCCTAGGCTTTCTTAACTTGTTTAACTCACTCCAAAATTTTTTCTTATTTTCATTAAAATTTCTTGACAGTGCCTCTCCCACTCTATCATCTGCTCTCCTTTCGCACTCTCTCACCACTCTCTTTACCTTTCTTTTACTCTCCATATACTCTGCTCTTCTTATAACACTTCTGCTTTGTAAAAACCTCTCATAAGCTACCTTTTTCTCTTTTATCACACCCTTTACTTCATCATTCCACCAATCACTCCTCTTTCCTCCTGCCCCCACCCTCCTATAACCACAAACTTCTGCCCCACATTCTAATACTGCATTTTTAAAACTATTCCAACCCTCTTCAACCCCCCCACTACTCATCTTTGCACTAGCCCACCTTTCTGCCAATGGTCGCTTATATCTCACCCGAACTTCCTCCTCCCTTAGTTTATACACTTTCACCTCCCTCTTACTTGTTGTTGCCACCTTCCTCTTTTCCCATCTACCTCTTACTCTAACTGTAGCTACAACTAAATAATGATCTGATATATCAGTTGCCCCTCTATAAACATGTACATCCTGGAGCCTACCCATCAACCTTTTATCCACCAATACATAATCTAATAAACTACTTTCATTACGTACTACATCATACCTTGTATATTTATTTATCCTCTTTTTCATAAAATATGTATTACTTATTACCAAATTTCTTTCTACACATAGCTCAATTAAAGGCTCCCCATTTACATTTACCCCTGGCACCCCAAATTTACCTACTACTCCTTCCATAACATTTTTACCCACTTTAGCATTGAAATCCCCAACCACCATTACTCTCACACTTGATTCAAAACTCCCCACGCATTCACTCAACATTTCCCAAAATCTCTCTCTCTCCTCTACACTTCTCTCTTCTCCAGGTGCATACACGCTTATTATAACCCACTTTTCACATCCAATCTTTATTTTACTCCACATAATCCTTGAATTAATACATTTATAGTCCCTCTTTTCCTGCCATAGCTTATCCTTCAACATTATTGCTACTCCTTCTTTAGCTCTAACTCTATTTGAAACCCCTGACCTAATCCCATTTATTCCTCTCCACTGAAACTCTCCCACCCCCTTCAGCTTTGTTTCACTTAAAGCCAGGACATCCAGCTTCTTCTCATTCATAACATCCACAATCATCTCTTTCTTATCATCTGCACAACATCCACGCACATTCAGACTTCCCACTTTGACAATTTTCTTCTTCTTATTCTTTTTAGTAATCTTTACAGGAAAAGGGGTTACTAGCCCATTGTTCCCGGCATTTTAGTTGACTTTTACAACACGCATGGCTTACGGAGGAAAGATTCTTATTCCACTTCCCCATGGATATAAAAGGAAAATTAATAAGACCAAGAACTATTAAGATAAAATCAAAGAAAACTCAGATGAGTGTGGATAAATAAATGTGTACATGTATGTGTAGTGTGACCTAAGTGTAAGTAGAAGTAGCAAGACATGCCTGTAATCTTGCATATTTATGAGACAGAAAAAGAAACCAGCAATCCTACCATCATGCAAAACAGTTACAGGTTTCTGTTTCACAGTCATCTGGCAGGACGGTAGTACTTCCCTGGGTGGTTCCTGTCTACCAACCTACTACCTACCTACCTACCTACCTACCTACCTACATATATATATATATATATATATATATATATATATATATATATATATATATATATATATGACTTGTCGTTATACTATATCAGCCTTTTGTTATACTGTAACGTATATGGTTCTATTGTCTTGAAGTTTTGTCCTAGAATCTATATTGATAAAGCCACTGGATGGCGAAACGTCTAGAATAAAGATACCCAGATGTTGCACATGTCTTAACTATCATCTTGCCGGTATTGTATACCTTCACTGCACAACGTAAATGTATTACGATAATCCTCCAACAATAAATGCCAGAGTTCGCCAGAGGTTTTTAGATGTTTAGGAAATCATTGTGAGAATTACTCCGTAAGTGGATTTAATGTTACATTCATAGGGTAGCGCTAAGTCCACTGGGGTTATCGGGTTATCAGTATTATATCTGGTTGGGTTTACAGATGATTGACTGACTGGTTTGACCAGCATATTATCCCCTCTCCCCCCTAAAAAAAATGAAAAGGAGACAATTTACTGAGCACATCTTTATTCTGACAACATTTCGTTCAGTCTCTCACCCAATGTATCGCCAGAATTTCGCTACGTGCGTTTAAAAAGCCGACAGAAAAGTTGTCACAGACGAGACTTGTTCTGCAGAGTTTGAGTCTTTATGATGACTGACCATACAATATATTAAAACTACCTGTTGTTGTTGTATATATTCCTGGCAAGATTTACATTACCACTGGTTTCTTGGCTTCACATTACAACTGGCTGCCTGTAATGGTATACAGATTGGTGGTACATACGGCTGGCTTCTGCATTCCTTTATGGAACTTGTGAAACTGGCTTGATGCACTACTCTGTATGACGATTATAGCTAACTGCATTGATGCATGCAACCCGCATATCTGGCTACCTGCATTGCTTTATGCAATTTGTATATTTGGTTAAGTATATTACGTGACAATATGCACCGAGAAAGGAAAACAACGTCACCAGTCTGCCAGCAAACGCACTAATGTAACGTTCGGTTGCAGGGGCGTTACCTTCACGTCAGAATGGGTAATTGTTGATATTTCATGTTTAGACAACATCGATATAAGGTAAAATTCAACACGACCGAGCGTTGGAGGAGCAATTAACGCCGAGCTTTGGAAAAAAAAATTAAAAGGAGTTTTCTTGTAAAATAATTTTCATATTTTTTCCTATCATTCTTCTGTGTCAGTTTTCTTCACAGTGTTTACGGTGGAATAGTTACAATTATTTCTCACCAACTGTTCGAAATTTTATATTTTATTTTCACCGTTTTATTACAGTTCATATTTATTTGTACATTACATTGATGCTATTGTGATAGGGGGAGAAAACCCACCAAACAATTTTGAGTGGGAGCGATGCAAGAAATATATCCACAATAACTATGTATGTTTATTTTTCCGAAGTAAAATTGCAAACCAACCCTCAGCAATAAAAAAAATGACGAAGAAAAAAAAAATCAAACCAATTTGAAGCCATAAAACTCGAAAACACAAATTTACCTCTGGGCAGAGAGCCATCGCCAGAAGAGTTAGAAATACCATGTTGCTACTTTGTTATTTATGGATATATATGTATATATATATATATATATGTATATATATATATATATATGTATATATATATATATATGTATATATATATATATATATATATATGTATTTTTTTTTTTTTATTATAACACTGGCCGATTCCCACCAAGGCAGGGTGGCCCGAAAAAGAAAAACTTTCACCATCATTCACTCCATCACTGTCTAGCCAGAAGGGTGCTTTACACTACAGTTTTTAAACTGCAACATTAACACCCCTCCTTCAGAGTGCAGGCACTGTACTTCCCATCTCCAGGACTCAAATCCGGCCTGCCGGTTTCCCTGAATCCCTTCATAAATGTTACTTTGCTCACATTCCAACAGCACGTCAAGTATTAAAAACCATTTGTCTCCATTCACTCCTATCAAACACGCTCACGCATGCCTGCTGGAAGTCCAAGCCCCTCGCACACAAAACCTCCTTTACCCCCTCTCTCTAACCTTTCCTAGGCTGACCCCTACCCCGCCTTCCTTCCACTACAGACTGATACACTCTTGAAGTCATTCTGTTTCGCTCCATTCTCTCTACATGTCCGAACCACCTCAACAACCCTTCCTCAGCCCTCTGGACAACAATTTTGGTAATCCCGCACCTCCTCCTAACTTCCAAACTACGAATTCTCTGCATTATATTCACACCACACATTGCCCTCAGACATGACATCTCCACTGCCTCCAGCCTTCTCCTCGCTGCAACATTCAACACCCATTCCTCACACCCATATAAGAGCGTTGGTAAAACTATACTCTCATACATTCCCCTCTTTGCCTCCAAGGACAAAGTTCTTTGTCTCCAGAGACTCCTAAGTGCACCACTCACTCTTTTCCCCTCATCAATTCTATGATTCACCTCATCTTTCAGAGACCCATCCGCTGACACGTCCACTCCCAAATATCTGAATACATTCACCTCCTCCATACTCTCTCCCTCCAATCTGATATTCAGTCTTTCATCACCTAATCTTTTTGTTATCCTCATAACCTTCTTTTGCACCCCCTACCAAATTCATCCACCAATCTCTGCAACTTCTCTTCAGAATCTCCCAAGAGCACAGTGTCATCAGCAGCTGTGACAACTCCCACTTTGTGTGTGATTCTTTATCTTTTAACTCCACGCCTCTTGCCAAGACCCTCGCATTTACTTCTCTTACAACCCCATCCATAAATATATTAAACAACCATGGTGACATCACACATCCTTGTCTAAGGCCTACTTTTACTTGAGCCTCACTATCCTCGTAAAAATCTTCACTGCTTTCAGTAACCTACCTCCTACACCATACACTTGCAACATCTGCCACATTGCCCCCCTATCCACCCTGTCATACGCCTTTTCCAAATCCATAAATGCCACAAAGACCTCTTTAGCCTTATCTAAATACTGTTTACTTATATGTTTCACTGTAAACACCTGGTCCACACACCCCCTACCTTTCCTAAAGCCTCCTTGTTCATCTGCTTTCCTATTCTCCGTCTTACTCTTAATTCTTTCAATAATAACTCTACCATTCACTTTACCAGGTATACTCAGCAGACTTATCCCCCTATAATTTTTGCACTCTCTTTTATCCCCTTTGCCTTTATACAAAGGAACTATGCATGCTCTCTGCCAATCCCTAGGTACCTTACCCTCTTCCATACATTTATTAAATAATTGCACCAGCCACTCCAAAACTATATCCCCACCTGCTTTTAACATTTCTATCTTCATCCCATCTATCCTCCAATAGCTGTTTATATCTTACCCTAACTGCCTCCTCTTTTAGTTTATAAACCTTCACCTCTCTCTTCCCTGATACTTCTATTCTCCTTGTATCCCATCTACCTTTTACTCTCAGTGTAGCTACAACTAGAAAGTGTTCTGATATATCTGTGGCCCCTCTATAAACATGTACATCCTGAAGTCTACTCAACAGTCTTTTATCTACCAATACATAATCCAACAAACTACTGTCATTTCGTCCTACATCATATCTTGTATACTGGGATGCTTAAATGTGCGTGGATGTAGTGCGGATGACAAGAAACATATGATTGCTGATGTTATGAATGAAAAGAAGTTGGATGTCCTGGCCCTAAGCGAAACAAAGCTGAAGGGGGTAGGGGAGTTTCAGTGGGGGGAAATAAATGGGATTAAATCTGGAGTATCTGAGAGAGTTAGAGCAAAGGAAGGGGGTAGCAGTAATGTTGAATGATCAGTTATGGAAGGAGAAAAGAGAATATGAATGTGTAAATTCAAGAATTATGTGGATTAAAGTAAAGGTTGGATGCGAGAAGTGGGTCATAATAAGCGTGTATGCACCTGGAGAAGAGAGGCATGCAGAGGAGAGAGAGAGATTTTGGCAGATGTTAAGTGAATGTATAGGAGCCTTTGAACCAAGTGAGAGAGTAATTGTGGTATGGGACCTGAATGCTAAAGTAGGAGAAACTTTTAGAGAGGGTGTGGTAGGTAAGTTTGGGGTGCCAGGTGTAAATGATAATGGGAGCCCTTTGATTGAACTTTGTATAGAAAGGGGTTTAGTTATAGGTAATACATATTTTAAGAAAAAGAGGATATATATATATATATATATATATATATATATATATATATATATATATATATATATATATATATATATATATATATATATATCCCTACACACACACGCACGAACGCGCACACATATCTTTCTACCTACCTGAGGAGGGAGAAACCATAAGTTGCGTTTTCCTGAAATAGGTTTATTCTCTTCTCCGAGGTTGTGGGTCCCTTACCAATACTGAAGGTGGTATCGCCCTTCTTGGTTACCTTCCAATTAACCTTGAAGGATAATGTATTCTCAGGATTTTCGACCACCACCACCACCACTACTGTTATGTTCTCCTTGCACTTATGTTCTTAAAGTAGCTTCACAGGCTGTGGAGGCTGGTACAGTGTATCATAGCAGTTACTACCATTAAACTTACGCTTTAAAAGTTTTATTATATATATATATATATATATATATATATATATATATATATATATATATATATATATATATATATATATATATATATATATATATATATATATATATATATATATATATATATATATATAATGTCGTGCCGAATAAGCAGAATTTGCGATCTTGGCTTAAACAGCAAAGCTCATCTTGCCATATAAGACAAGTGAAAATTTGTGTATGCAATAATTTCGCCAAAATCATTCTAAACCTAACGAAAAAAATATATTTCACTATGTTTGTTTAATATTAAATTACTGTAAACAAATCTAAAATATATGTAGGCTAAAATAAACTGCTCTTGTTATAATAAGGTTAGGTAAGTTTTCTGAGATTCTTTTGGTGCAAAATTAAAAATTTTTACATTAACGTTAATGAAAAAAATATATCTTTAAACGTATAAAAGAAAATTTCAGAAAGGACTTAATTTTAAATGAGTACTTGCTAACTGACCAGTTTTACATATTCGGCACGACATATACATGTATATATATATATATATATATATATATATATATATATATATATATATATATATATATATATATATATATATATAGGTAGTAGGTTGGTAGACAGCAACAGCCCAGGGAGGTACTACTGTCCTGCCAAGTGAGTGTAAAACGAAAGCCTGTAATTGTTTTACATGATGGTAGGATTGCTGGTGTCCTTTTTTCTGTCTCATGAACATGCAAAATTTCAGGTACGTCTTGCTACTTCTACTTACACTCAGGTCACACTACACATACATGTACAAGCGTATATATACACCCCTCTGGGTTTTCTTCTTTTTTCTTTCTAGTTTTTGTTCTTGTTTATTTCGTCTTATCTCCATGGGAAAGTGGAACAGAATTCTTCCTCCGTAGGCCATGCGTGTTGTAAGAGGCGACTAAAATGCCGGGAGCAAGGGGCTAGTAACCCCTTCTCCTGTATATATTACTAAATTTGAAAGGAGAAACTTTGGTTTTTTCTTTTGGGCCACCCCGCCTCGGTGGGATACGGCCGGTGTGTTGAAAGAAAGAAAGATATATATATATATATATATCTATATATATATATATATATATATATATATATATATATATATATATATATATATATATATATATATGCAAAACAACCACTGTGAAAGAATAGAGAAATTCCAAGCGCTTTCGTGACTACTCACATTATCATGGAACATTGTTCCTTGATAATGCGAGTAGTCACGAAAGCGCTTGGAATTTCTCTATTCTTTTACAGTGATTGTTTTGCATATTCTGAATTCGCCTGTTTACTGTGATCTTATTGCATATATATATATATATATATATATATATATATATATATATATATATATATATATATATATATATATATATATATATATATATATATATATATATATATGTCGTGCCGAATAGGTAAAATTGGTCAATTACCAATAATTCATTTAAAATTAAGTCCTTTCTAAAAGTTTCTCTTATACGTGCAAAGATATATGTTTTTTTTATTTATCTAAGTTTGCAGTAATTTAACAATTATCAAACACAATGAAATACATTTTTTTTCGTTAGGTTCAGAATGATTTTTCCGAAATTATGTCATTCACAAATTTTCGCTTGCTTTATTCGGCAAGAAGAGCGTTGTTATTTAAGCCAAAATCACAAGCTTACCATTTTGGCTTAAATAATTACGTTCTTCTTGCCGAATAAGACAAGCGAAAGTTCGTGTATGCAATAATTTCGCAAAAATCATAATGAACCTAACGAAAAAAAATATACTTCACTGTGTTTGTTTATTATTAAATTACTGTAAACTTAGATAAAATATAAGACGTCTCCCAGTACTCGCTGCTATGTAGTAATTTGAAAAACGGAGAAGAATCAATTTTGTTAATCCTCATTCACCTTTGACTTTGTTAAGTAAGCTTAATTACAACTTTCATCAGAGTTTTTTGGCAACCATCAGAACAAACTCTGTCAGGTCAAGAAAGGAAGTCGATAAACTTTCACCATCAAGATTAAACGTCTATTATGCTGTTGTTTTAAGTTTGTATGTATGAGAGGAAAAAAAAATTTTTGTTTGTTTTTGAAAATTGTTGCCGTTGGTGAGGTGTTTTATTTGTTAGGAAACAGAGTGATGTGTCTCCTTTGTTGGATAATGACTCCGCGGAGTGATTAGGCAATCGCTGGCGTAACAAACGCAAGTTGGCAGCGTGTAAGCAACGGCTAGCATACGTATGTAAGGTAGCAGTCTGTTAGCAGCCACCTGCTGACTGAAGCTCGATTGCAGTGTTCAAGCCGCCGCCTTCTGACTGGAACTAATTAGCAGTGGGTAAGCAGCCGCCTGCTGACTGGAGCTAGGCTTTCCATTTCATTTAAAAAAAACAAAGGTTCATCTTCTGTTGTTCTTGTGGCTGTATTCTCTTCGGAGGTTTAGATTCTCAAGTACAACTCTTTAACATTCCGAGTAACGACGCCAAGTAGGAGACAAGCATATTTAATGCAATGTAGCGTAATTTATTTTTCAGCGTTTTTCTTTCTAGGAAATCTACATATACCGATTTAAAAAAAATTGCAGCTTAAGCACAGTAATATTATTTTAAAAACATCCTTAGCAATAGATGATTACCAGCTTAATGTTTCCATAAGTATCTTTCACAGTAGCATCGCAAATAAGCAAATATAATGATGCCAATGGGTAGCTGCATATAGGAAGTGAGAGGAAAGGGAGCGCCGGATGGAAATTAGATTGAGTGAGGAGGAAGAAGAGGACTAGGAGAGGACTAGAGTCCATCTAAGGTGACCTCCATGGTTCTTGTAAAGAGAGATATACAGTACAAGTAACACTTGCAATAACAGTATAACTGATGGAAGATAAGAAAGGCATTACTTGGGAGGAAAATTATTAAACTAGATACAAAGTGGAAAAATATTTAGCATTCGGAAATACCATGACTCCAGCAGCATGACGACCATATCTTCTCTCCAATAAATCCCAATAATCAGATGGCACAGAAAAGAGATTGGGATTTCAGTAAACTTATGACTATTACACCTTTCATGGCAAGGTAAGGGGGGGATTTCCTTGATGCTGTTGAAGAACTTTTGTTCCAGGGAATTAGAACGCTATGTGAGTATGTGATCCCTGTGGGTTTATCGATTCTTTGTTAAAAATATAATCATTCGGAAGATTTCGATAATTGTTCACAGCAGCATAAACAGATGCGTACAAAAGTTATACCATGGTTGGCACTGGTATCTTTACAGCGTAGTTCCCCACAATTAAAGAACTACGAGTATTAATGCGTAGCCCCAAGACAGCAGAGTCGGCGGCACTCAACCACAATCCACCTAGGCTGGGATTCTCTGTTATCTTGAGCCCCAGACTCTCCTTGAGTAAGGTCGAGCCTCGTCTCCCTTGCCTTAACTTATTTATACGTCTCGAGACAGTTCAGGAATTAGGAACATTATGTAATACAGTGCATAAGCTCTCTTTTACGACTCACTAATATTAATAGGGCTAACTTTGCCACAATATATAACACAAATGTAAGGCTAGATTATGACGCAAAATTTTTAATGTCATTTAAAAAAAAATTTATTATTATAGTCATCAGTCCATTAATTAAAATTGTTAGTGAAATGAGCTACAGCTAGGGGGCGTCTCACAGATATTTTTAACCTTCGTGCTGCTCCTGTCATCAGTGTATCTGACAAACAGTAGCCCACAAGTTCAAGCTCTTGTTTCATGTATATGAGGGAAACTGGTCGGCGTCACCGCACTACTTTACTCTGAGGAAACGTCCTCTCATTTCACCTGTTGCTACATTTGCAGCATTGCATAGCTCCTGATGACGCGTGGAGATGCGTGAAAGATTTTGAGCCGTAGATTTCCATCCCCGTGGCTTGCTTTGCATATATATATATATATATATATATATATATATATATATATATATATATATATATATATATATATATATATATATATATATATATATTATACACACACACACATAACATAGGGAGGTACAATCTCTTGAACTGTACTGGGGACCCTCATCCTCAGAGAAATGAATAAACTTACTTCAGGGAAAACTCAAGGTTCTCCTACCACCCCCTATATTTGATATAGACTTATTTAAAGACAAAATACATTAGCAAAAATACAATAGGGAGTAGAACAACACAGATATCATCTCAGAGCTATATCTCGAACACTTCGTCCAGCTCCCCGGCTGTTGGCCGCGTGCCCAGAATGCTGCATGCATTTCCCCTCTGGATCGCAACACTGAGTCTCTGAAAGAGGAAGCGGGCCACCCTGTGCTCCTTGGTTTCTATGATGAATTTTTCACCCAACTCTTTGAGGAACTTTAGAGCACACTTGCCCCATGCTCCATGGGTCTCCGACTCTATTGGAATGAAGTTATAGCAAGGGGAGAAGGCCTTCATATTTGCAGGTCTTCTGGGTCTCCCTGTGGCTGGCAGCTCCACTCCCTTCAGCTTCGGAGTATGGCAAGTAGGTGTCTGCCAATGTGCCGGCACATGTGTAGTCCCAGGCAATCATCCTTCCAGGGTAGCATAGTGGCTCCCTCAAGACGCTTTTGACTTCCGTCAGACATCTGTACTAGGGGTTCGCGTTGGGCTGGGCACCGGGCTGTGGCGAGGCTTCTCTTTATGATGTCATTGACCTCTTCAGGTCTAGCATAATTCCCTTCTGATGTGTGACACACGAGACCATAAAGTCCGAAATGATCAACCGTCGCCCTGCCGTAAATACACCTATGTTCGGTGAGTACGGGGGCGGCTAGGCGAAGAGCAACACCAATTCGAATGGCCTGTGGGTCGAGTAGAGTGCCCAGAGAGGAACTGGGAACAGGTAGAAGGAAATCTGAATGCGGTGCATTCACCGCTAGGAGACGAGTTTTGTCTTCTCCCGAATCATTGGTGAGCATTGTGTTGGCGATTTTTTTCCATGATCAGTTTGTCCCATTGGAGCTGTTTGTGCTCTCTGGGAGGAGCTGGTCTACTGGAGGAGTCTGCGTGGATGTCTCACCGCACGGCTGCTTCAATGAACCTGGGGTCTTGAGCTCCTAACCCACATCTCAAGCGTTCGGGGATAATCTTCTTGAGCAGTCCACTGGACGCCAAACACGAAAACAGAAATGCAGGTAAATCTACCTGCGTTGCTTTGCGCACCTCTATACCTCCCAGTCGCACTGGGAGGGTTGCCTAAGCCCATTACTGATGTTCCAGTGACAGATTCAGTGCCTTCATAAAGATTGATCTCAGGAGGAAATCATATTCGTTGAGTGTTGGGTTGTCAAAAGAGGACATACAGGGCATTAAGGGAATCAAGATCTCTTATTCTCTCCTCCAATCTCTTCAGGTCATTCAGTTTGTTGTTGAGGAGGGTACTCTTGGATGGAATGGTGATGATTTCACACTTGGAGGGATTGAGGATGAGTCCCAAGGCTTCTCCCTGTGTCTTCATCAGTTGTAGGTCCTCTAGCAGGGACTCTTCAGTACCTGCCAGAGTGCCATCGTCCAGGTACCAGATGTTGAGCAGATGCAGAACAACCACTGTGAAAAATAACGAAATTCCAAGCGCTTTCGTCACTTCTCACATTATCAAGGAAATATGAAAGTTCTTGGATTCTTTTCATTTTTTCACAGTGGTTGTTCTTCATATTATGTATGTGTGTGCATATATATATATATATATATATATATATATATATATATATATATATATATATATATATATATATATATATATATATAATGTTGTGCCGAATAGGTAAAACTGGTTCAATTAGCAAGAGCTCATTTAAACTTAAGTCCTCTCAATAGTTTTCTCTTTTACGTTTAAAGGTATTTTTTTCATTTATGTCAATGAAAAATTAATAATTTTGTACCAAAAGAACCTTAGAAAACTTACTTAACGTTATTTCAACTAGCGCAATTTAATTTAGTATAATCCACCTAAATATGTTTTAGATAAGTTTACAATAATTTAATAATAAGCAAACACAATAAAATACATTTTTTTTGTTTGGTTCTGAATGTTTTGGCGAAATTATTGTATACACAAATTTTCGCTTTTCTTGTTCGACAAGAAGAGCGTTTCTATTGAAACTATTATCGCAAGTTTTACCTATTCGACACGACAATATATATATGGATATATATATATGGATACTGATAAATTCAAGAAATTTTCTAGTTGTATGCAGGCGAGCTGCTTTTGGAATATTGATAAGTGTTCAGGTATACCATAGGTTGCGTACGTCATGGAAGACGTATGATGGGATGAGAGATTTACAAAGAACCGTTGAAGTGCTTAGGAAGGCTGTGGACCGCCACTATGCATGAGATCCAGTCATAAACCTGGGCAGCTGTCATGATCATAGAGAACCTCGTAGCTGATAAGGTTGAGGAATTCCCTCCAGACCTAACACATTCCTCTTATCACATTCCTGGTTGCACGGCTCTCTTGGCTGGGAGGCTCCTGATTGGCTGAGTCAGCTACTGCCATCCCATTACCTAGAATGTGTGTGTGTAGAGGGAAAGGGAGGACTACTCATATGAAAGCAGGAAGGTAAGGTTTACTGGTGGGCGGCCTTAGAGCAACATCGTGGTGGTGGCTGGGAAAGTTATGCCAGAATACGTGATGTCAGGGAATGAGATTTTTTGATGGAGGTGGAGAGGGAAAAGTAATCTAACACTTTTCTCCAAAAGGTAGAAGAGGTGGCAGTGAAGATAGTTTACACAAGCAAAGCAGTTTTTCCGTGGTTATTGAACGCACACTTTCTGCGCTTCATTACTTCCTATCTAAGTAGCTAAGTACTTTCTAAGCGTGTAACAGACTTTAAAAGTTTGTGAATTTCTCTCTGAGTAGAGGGATAATTAACCTGAACCATTAGCTAGATGGATGGATCAATTAGGAAGAGCCATTACTGAGGGCAAACAACTTTCGGTTTGCCAGAAGGCTAACAGAAATAACAAGTGGAAGGCGAGTTAATATTGTGGAAGGCAAACGGCACTCTTGGAGATTCCTCGTCCTAGCATTTACATCTCTATAATAATTTTTTTGATAGTGCTGGCAGTAACCAGTAATTATATATATATACATATATATATATATATATATATATATATATATATATATATATATATATATATATATATATAGATATATATATATATATATATATATAAGTAAAACAATCGCAGACAGGCGATCTTAACAATGCACGACAAGCCAAGGGGGGTGGAAATCCATGGTTGACAAGAATGTAACTGAAAAATTTTTCATAAAACGCAGTTTTGAAAACAAAATGAATATTTCCTTTGGTTTACATAAATTGGATTCATTTATATTTAATAAAAATTGGGAAGAATTTAATGATACATTAAACAAGTAATAAATGTTAATTCTTGGGTAGAGTATTAAGGGGTTTCACAGAGTTGGATGTCGTCAGGCGTGTGTGAGGTGTTGCTTTGTTGTGGGATGTGATGGTGTAGTGTAGTCTTGACCTTTTATATGCATTCCTTTAATGTATTGCTTTTATAGTTCCTTGATAATGTGAGAAATCACGAAATCGCTTAGAATCTCGCTATTCTTTCACAGTGGTTGTTTTGCATATATATGTATATACATATATATATGTATATACACACACACACACACACGCACGCACACACACACACACACACACACACACACACACACACACACACACACACACATATATAGATATATATATATATATATATATATATATATATATATATACATTTTATTTTTTTTATTATCACACTGGCCGATTCCCACCAAGGCAGGGTAGCCCGAAAAAGAAAAACTTTCACCATCATTCACTCCATCACTGTCTTGCCAGAAGGGTGCTTTACACTACAGTTTTTAAACTGCAACATTAACACCCCTCCTTCAGAGTGCAGGCACTGTACTTCCCATCTCCAGGACTCAAGTCCGGCCTGCCGGTTTCCCTGAACCCCTTCGTAAATGTTACTTTGCTCACACTCCAGCAGCACGTCAAGTATTAAAAACCATTTGTCTCCATTCACTCCTATCAAACACGCTCGCGCATGCCTGCTGGAAGTCCAAGCCCCTCGCACACAAAACCTCCTTTACCCCCTCCCTCCAACCTTTCCTAGGCCGACCCCTACCCCGCCTTCCTTCCACTACAGACTGATACACTCTTGAAGTCACTCTGTTTCGCTCCATTCTCTCTACATGTCCAAACCACCTCAACAACCCTTCCTCAGCCCTCTGGGCAACATTTTTGGTAATCCCGCACCTCCTCCTAACTTCCAAACTACGAATTCTCTGCATTATATTCACACCACACATTGCCCTCAGACATGACATCTCCACTGCCTCCAGCCTTCTCCTCGCTGCAACATTCATCACCCATGCTTCACACCCATATATATATATATATATATATATATAT
>NC_091292.1:21475014-21495014 GCF_038502225.1 Cherax quadricarinatus | reverse complement strand
GAAGAATTTAATAATACATTGGACAAATAATAATTTTTTTAATTTCTTATTTCTTGGGTAGAATAGTTTGTTGGTGGGTTGTGTGAAGGACCTGTCTGGTTCGGCCGGCGGGCCTGCTGTCTCACGTCAGGTGCTTCTTTGTTGTGGGATCTGATAGTGAGGTGTGGGCTACCCTTTTATATACCTTCCTTTGATGCTTTACTTTCATTGTTCCTTGATAATATGAGTAATCACGAAAACGCTTGGAACTTCTCTATTCTTTCACAGTGGTTGTTTTGCATATTCTGAAATCACCTGTTTACTCTGATCTTATTGCATGCATATATATATATATATATATATATATATATATATATATATATTATTAGTCCTAGAAGGGGTTGAAATGGGATTTGTTAAGGAAGGGGGAGATAGGAATGATTGTGTGTAAAACGAAGATGGACATGTTTAAGGAAGGAAGGACATGGAATAGGGAAAGGGGAATAAAAATAAAGGACACGTGAAGCATAAGAGAGGGAAACGAATGACATAGGTAATCCAAATATTTTTCACATCACAGTGAAGTGTGGAGAGGAAAAATTTACAATCATCACTGCGTCGCGAGTGCTTCAAGTGACACCTCAGTGTCATATGTAATTTACATGCCAGGTGACACCTCAGTGTCATTTGGTCTTTCATTAAGTATGAGGTCATCGAGTGAAGAAGTCGTAAATTTAATAAGAGTGGTCATGAAGTGAAGAGATCATAAATTTATTGGGAGGTCATGAGGTCATCCAGTGAAGAGGTCATAAATTTGAGAGGTCATCCAGTAAAGAGGTCATAAATTTGCGAGGCCATGAGGTCATCGAGTGAAGAGGTCATAAATCTGAGAGGTCATGAGGTCATCCAGTGAAGAGGTTGAGGAAATATCCTTAACACATGCTTTCAAAAACAGATGTGAAAGATCCCAAGAAATTAAGAATCAACTGCGTTCGTCGATATTTGGTTAACAGGCAGGGCCAGGAGCTGGAGCTTTACTCTTGTAAACATAAATCACCATGTACAATGATATACTGCACATTGTTCGACATGGAGACGATATCAATAAATATTTTTTTCAAATTTTTCAGTACATGATAAAATTACATGTATTTACTGGGAGCTGCAATATTCAAAAAGACGTACGATGCAATTCAACTAAACATTTGCAATTTGAAAAGTATACGCAAGGAAGAATTCCAAGCATGTGGAGCAGCGTCCTTGAGAACTATTGTTAATTGAAATTGCGAAAGTTAACATTAAATAAAATCATAACATAAACTATTTTTCATTGCCGTCTGATGCATTAAAATGTTTTAAAAATAAATTAAATATTATTCAGGAGGTGGTAAATACAGTGAATGCAGTCTGGAGGATGAGTGAGGATGCTGCGAGTCATCTGAAGTGTGATGTCGGCACACATCTGGCAAAGTGGTGATTGAATGAATGACGGTGAAAGTGTTTTATCTTTGTCGGGTCACCATTCCTCGGTGGGAGACGGCCGGCATGTTAGAAAATAAATATTATCATAGGCCTTTTCCCTCAAGGGAGGTTCCTTGACGCTAGTGAGGATCTTTCGATCTAGGGAATTGCATCTGTGCTCCAGTTCCCTGAACTGAGCCTGAATACCTTCCATCCCCCAACAGGCGCTGTATAATCCCTACGGGTTTAGAGCTTCCCCGTGATAATAATAATAATAATAATAATAATAATAATAATAATAATAATGATAATAAAGTCCTTTGACAGTTTGAGAGTAAAAAGCAACCGCAGAGAATGGAAGTCACTCTGTTCTTAATTTCATAAAGAATTTTCTGATATAACTAAGTAGGGCTATGAATATATGCTGATAAGTAAACACACATCAGTGCGCATACTTTAATTGTGAAAAGTAGTTTGCAAAGTTTATGCCCTATTAACTGCACGAGTCATTGAAGTGGGGTTTAACTTGTTTGCTAGCATCAACAATACTTTAATCCCTTCAAGAGTGATGGAGATAAATATTTAATGTACATACACAGAGAGACACTCCTCCCTCCTGGTGCTTATACATTGAGTGAAAAAAGAGTGTCACTGAGGTTTATAATATGTAGCGTCTGTTACTGGTGTACGAGTAATAATGATTACCCACAATATGCTAGGTAAAAAAACACAGATGCCACTAAGGTCACATTAGTTGCATTTGTGTTCTTTTACCTAACTGGTGTACTAGTCGGATACATAGCACCTGTCGACAGTTTGCAGGTGAGATACGTTGCGCCTATCAGTTTATATACTGATGGGATATGTACAGTCTATCAGTGGTGTGCCTGTGGTATACCGGTGGAATATATAGCACATACCAGTGGTGTACCGGAGGGACTTGTGAATATGAGCTAAACAAACTTTGTAGAAATTAGCTAGTATGCAAGAGATTTTGACGTTATGAGCAATTTTTTACTAGGAATCAAATATTATAGTACAGCTATAACTGCAGCTTCTAAATATTTTCTGTTTAGGATGTCGCTGTCATGTTTAATAAATTTAGCATTGTGGGTATTCAAAGAATCCTCGTTTATCGGTATATGAATAATAAATTCCTCGTTCTAGTATGCTTTAAGACCATAGTTTTGCTAACAAAACATTTTGTTTAAACGGTTGAATTTTATAGGCTGAGAACTGTCATCCTGTCTCATCTCATCTCATATTACGGCCCAGTCTTAGGTATATTACCACCCTTTTCCCAGGATGTCGCACACGACAGTCACCTAACACCCAAGTTCCCGTGCATTGCAAGGTGACCACAGGCAGATGTGAGAAGACATACCCACATACTGATTAAATCCACAAAAGCCTGCCTATATTTTGTCACTCAAGTCCTTATTAACCACAGACTGTTAAGTGAAAGTAATGTTATAAAAAGAAGCATACCAACTACATTTGATGAGGTTTTTTTTAAACAACAGACTGCTCTCGAATCTATTTGCTGTTAAAATAAACTTTAAAAATTATTATTCTAGCTCCTGTATATTTTGAATGTATGGAAAGCAAAGTACAGGTGCCTGCACGGGGGAGATGTGTTTAGGAGAGAATAAATTCATTTGGCAAGAAAAAGACCAAGTGTATGCACATGTTTATTCATGAATTTTCGTAATATGTTCAATTAATTAAGAGCATTTTTAGGTTCGCTTTTCTTCCACGTTCTCCGCGTCTTTGATCCTCGGTGTCTAGACTGAAATCTCAACTCATCATGGTTTATTCCCTTTTCTTGGCTATCCTTCTAACTTCATAAACACTGTCGGCTTTCATGCGAGAAAGAATGTATTTAGCAATTCATTCTCACATTTTAAAAAGCCTGTGAATTGCACATATTGAACTATAAATTTTCTACTTGGTTAGTGTATATTTGACTTTCTTTAAGGTTTGAAATTCTTGCAAGATCTGGAACGAGGAAGATTTTTTGTATTAAGAATCAGATTTGCTCTGATTCTGAAGCCCTTGAGAGCTTGACTTTTCCTTCTTCTAATTCACTTTAGCTTTCTTATTTACTTCAGGAAGGTCCATAAGGTATTGCGTTTTTTTCCTGCGAGTAAATGTGTTGGGGAAGTAGGAGAGGCGGGTGTTGAGTGCGTGGTGGAACAACACTTAAATGAATGGAGAGGATGTCCTGGTTCACTGGAGGAGGCGGTATTAAGTGATATGAAAGGATATATGATGAGTAATTAGAGATTAGTTTTGGCACCATGTTAGGAATATCTTACTTAGGAAAGGGTGAAAAGATTTTTGGGGAGGTTCAAGGAGAGGTATGAGACGGGTAGAGAATGAGGAGTTGTTAAGTAAGTGAAGTAAGGCTATGGAGGAACTAAGATAGCGGTGAAGGCAATTAGCAATGCCTGGAAACCTATCTAATCGCCGTCACCGACACCACAGAGCACAATATTGGAAGCTACAAAATTAAAAAAAAAAAAAACATAAGCATACGATACCCAACCAGGCATAGCACCACCCACCTAACAACACAGGAATCACTTGACTTCATTGTCTATCTGTCCTCATCTCAAATATGGCATTTTTCTGGTCGCTGCGTGTCACAACCCACTATTCGCTTGTATATACTGTCTTTTGGATCTGTGTGTGTTAGAAATAAGGTCCCATGACCGAAATGTTTTCTAATAAATATGCCGTAGTGTTTGCTAACGTGTCTTTTTAAATTGCTCTGGCGTGTATAATACTGCATACTTTGCCCTAAAGTTCGTAAGTTCGAGTCTAGTCCGATCTGAAATATATATATATATATATATATATATATATATATATATATATATATATATATGTCGTGCCGAATAGGCAGAACTTGCCATCTTGGCTTAAATAGCAACGCTCATTTTGCCATATAGGACAAGTGAAAATTTGTGTATGCAAGAATTTCGCCAAAATCATTCTGAACCTAACGAAAAAAATATATTTCACTGGGTTTGTTTAGTATTAAATTATTGTAAACAAATCTAAAATATATTTAGTTGGGTTAGGCTAAAATAAATTGTTCTTGTTATAATAAGGTTAGGTAAGTTTTCTAAGATTCTTTTGGTGCAAAATTAATTTTTTTTACATTAACATTAATGAAAAAAAATATATCTTTAAACGTATAAGAGAAAATTTCTGAAAGGACTTAATTTTAAATGAGTTCTTGCTAATTGACAGAGAGCAGCCCAGCCACCGTGGAGAGAAGACGTCGTCGTTCCTGCTCTACAGCTGAGCAACTTCTGAACACTGTTGCTCGAGAATTTACTTGGGTTATCCTGAGTAGTTCTTCACCAGAGCTGAGAGGAGACTTGCTTGCAGTCACTTCGAGCCCCATCCCATCAAGAGGGTAAGGCGGTGACTTGCTTGCTTGTTCACCCCTCTCATCCCCATACCCCCATCCTTCCCCATCCTCCCCTCACCCATACAACAACACTGGCCCACACACTTAACACACTACATACATTGCTATCCTTCTGACTGTCCTATCTTCTTATTTTTCGGCAACTTCGCTTTGGCGAGTTAACACAAGGCATTTTGACCATCTGGTAGCCCGTGTGGTTTTTTAAAATCCAGCCGATCTTTGCCTTGGGCCCTTTCCCCTCACTACTCGAGGGTAGGCTATCTTAGGGGCTGACCTTCATAAGTCAGCTGAAATAGGATGTTAGGCTAACATTAAGGAAAGATACCTTTTTGTTAAGCAACTCCTCTGCCAGATGCACCTTCCTAGGCATCATGGCGAGGATTCGTGTAAGATTACGTATTGATGGAAATCAAATGTCCATGAAAGACATTCTCAAATGTATTTGCTCTAATTCAACTGTTGCTCCAGTGGATGTTTTTCAAACCCACGCTGGAGCAGTACTTCTCCTCTCTTCGGAAGAAGAGTTACTTCAACTCCTAAAGCATGATGTCTTGGATAAACTGAAGACTTCTGGTGTTATCCCAGTTGCACCTGACAGCTATCAAGCTCAGAGGACTGTGTTTGTGGCCAAAATCAACAGTTTTATGAAACACAGCACTGTTAATGAAATTGTTGATAACATTAATGCCGAGAATTCTGACCTTAGGGCTGTAGAAGCACACAAATTCTCGAATCACAACAACAATAAGGTAACTTTAAAATTAATACTCGAGACACCTGAGGAGGCCAAACTTGTGTGTCAAAATGGCTTCAAATGTTTCAGTACCAGATGCACATCTGACCAAATTTCTATGGAACGTTTTGTCAGTGTGACACAATGTTTCATGTGTTATGCCTTTGGTCATAACAACAACAAATGCAGTACACAGGGGCAAATTTGTAGCATTTGCTCTGGCCAACATTCCTATCGTGATTGTACCAATAAAAATACACCTAAATGTGTCCTCTGTAATGGAAACCATCATGCTGTTTCTGCTATTTGTCCTGAAAGAAAAAAGGAAATGCAGAAAATTCTTGACGCCAAGAAACTATCCACATCTAAGAAGACCACTCCTCAGGCACCGCCAACCATGTCCCAAACTTCCTTCCCAGCTCTGCCTGGATCAAGTGGGACTCCTCAGGTCTCTACCAATGGTTCCAATGTTTGGAATTCTGCCCCTCTTGGAGCGCCCCAATCTAACCCTCACTTACAACAGACACAACAACAAGGTTCAGTCGCATCTCATGTGTCTCAGGTATCCACAGACGGGGATATAACGAGAGCACAACTAATGTACTTGGTGGCCAAAGACACAGCAGGTGGTGATATTCAACTCTGCTCTCGTGTTTTAAATGATCTGTTAAAGGCTAATGGGATCACTCCCATCATTATCCCTGAAAATGTGAAGGCCATTATGACCCAGCCTTCTCATAACAAGAAGTATGTACCATACTCTACATCTAAAAATAAGCCTAAGTCATCCCTGGCCCAGGGATCGCCCTCCTCGCAAACCCAGGTTGTCAACTCCTCTCAACCCGATAAGTCAACACCTGAACATAACAATGCCCCAGAAAGTGGTGCCTACTCTCTCGCTATTGTAGCTGATCCTGTTGAACAGGAACTTTCCCAAGGTAACTCACCTTGCCTATCTAATATTCACTTGGAGCCTACACAGTCTCCCATTAACTCTCACGAGCCTCTGCTTCCTGAAACTGAGAATAGCATACCTCAGTTTTATGATGATGACTCTAACGACTCTAACGATTCTAATGAGTCTGTTAATATTACTGCCTCTAGTGAAGATGATGGCATTTTTAATACACAAGCATCCACGCAAAAGTTCCCTCCTCCCCTTGACGAGTCCAGCAGGAATAGTGTAGATACAACACATGACATTACTTGCAGGCGTTCAGAACGCAGTGTACGATCGAAGAATAAGAAATAATGGGGATTACAATCTTCCAACTTAATGTTCAACATTTCTTTAATAACCGTTACCTTCTTGAGGTTGAACTACATAACTATAATCCCGATGTTATACTTTTGAACGAGACAGCTGCAAGAGTTGATCAGCATATTAAATTACGTGGATACTGTACTGTTGAGAAATCGAGAGGACCGTTTAGTGGTGTAGCCATCTTGGTTAAATTAGGATATACATTTAAAAATATTCATGTGGATGAAGATAACATTCTTGCAATAGAACTAACAACGTCGCATGGACAACTAGTAATAGGAACTGGATATTTTCCCCCGAGACAGCCATATATAGAGTCAATTCCTCTACATAGGATATTAAGCAGAAATATTCCAACAATTCTAGCTGGAGATTTTAATGCTCATCACCCTGCCCTCTTCAACTGTGGAGCTGGTATTCCACTGGGTGACTTAAAAGGAAAACAACTCTTTAATATCATGACAGCTAGAAACTTGTCATTTCAAGGCCCATTCTTCAAATCGTACATTGGACCTCATCCAGGAACACCAGATATTGTACTGACAAACAGAGACTGTGACATCTTTCACTGTCGTATATCTCCTGGTGGAAATGTAGGATCTGACCATATCCCTGTTATAATACAACTACAAACTTCTCCATTTAGAATACCTGTAACTCCTAAACCCAATCTTAACACCCTAGGATTTGACCCCTTCAGGGCATATCTGGATGAGGATGAAATTGTGTCTTTGGAAAATCTACCTTCCAGTGCAATTGATGATGCAATCAGGTCCCTGCACAATCGAATAATTGAAGCTACCAATGCAACTTGCCAATTAGCTTCCACAAAGATATACCAACAATATAAACCTACTAGAGAAATTAGAGACACTTTAAGAAATTATCAAGCAGAATGTCGAAGGCATCTTCAAACGCGACAACCACCAGCAGCTACACTGCACCGATTAAGGCATGAATTAATTAACATGATTAGTCAACACAAACGAGACATATGGAAATTTCTAGTTCTTCAAGCTAATCAATATAAACGTGAACCAGCAAAATTTTGGAGTAAGATCCGACAACTTTTAGGGGCAAAGCACAAGGCTCCTAACTACCTAGTTCATACCTTCACTGATGAGGATGATGAAGATGTTGAAATTAAACTTGACGATCCACAGGACCAGGCTAATTTGATGGGTGATGTATGGGAGAAAATTCTCTCTCACAATAACAGTCGTCAATTTAATAATAATCATTATCAGTTAGTAAATGAATGGAGAGATGAGAACTTGGATGATCTACAACCACTACCTACCATCGATACTTCAACTCTTGAAGATACCCACCCGCTTACTAGACCTATTACATTACTAGAGATAAGTCAGGTTATTGGAAGAATGAGAAATAGAGCCCCTGGCCTCTCTGGAATAACAATGAAACAAATAAAGTACCTACCTAGAAATTGCAAACAGTCCTTGGTAAATATCTTTAATGCCATCTTGGCCTCAGGACATTTTCCAGTTGTTTTTAAGACTGCTAGGATGATCTTTCTTGCTAAACCCAATAAAGACATCCACCAACCTGGGAACTATAGACCTATATCTTTACTTGAAGTCACTGGAAAAGTTCTTGAGAAAGTCATTTCCAACAGATTGAATTACTATATGGAGTTTAATCACTTGTTTACTGAAAAACAATTTGGCTTTAGAACACATAGAAGTACCAATCATGCAATAAATGTCATTTTTGACACTGTAGCAAGTCTAAAACAGCAGGGCAATCTTGCCTTAATTGCCACCAGAGATGTTCATAAAGCTTTTGATAGCTTATGGCATGATGGCCTTATATACAAACTCATTGACCTACCAGACCATAACTGGACTTTTCTCAGAGTGATTTATAATTTCTTAACTCAAAGAAAAATCATTCCCACCTTTCATGGCAAGTCGACAGAACCTTTTATACCGACGGCTGGTGTCCCACAAGGTTCTTGTCTCAGTCCACTTCTGTTTAACATTTATGTGAATGACCTTCCTCAACCAGAGTTTAATGACACAATTGTGACACAGTTTGCAGATGATGTTATTCATGTCGTCTCATCAACTCCAGTAACAGGAAAATACAAGTATGAGAGAGTCATAGAAAAAATGAATATTGAACTTCGTCGAACATCTAATTGGGAGAAGAAATGGAGAATTACGACTAATCCTGACAAGGTCCTTGTTAGCACGATAGGATGTTTTGCATCAACCATCGAAGATAAAGGGGGTATCTCCATCAGAGGTACACCTGTAGCCATTAGAAACCCTAACAAGATCTTGGGATATGAAATAGACAGGTTGCTCCACTCAACATCTCATGTAACTAAAAAAATCAACACAGCCAAAGCTGGTCTTAGCAGACTCTTTCGATTCAATCAAGCCCCTCAACATGTCAAAAAACATCTGTATAAAATGATAATAAGACCTATACTTGAATACCCTTGTGTCCCAATGTCATTAACAACAAAGACCAATATGCTACGGTTACAAAGGGTCCAGAATAGAGCTCTTCGCTTTATTACCGATACCAGGAGGAGAGACAGAGTTAAAATGGCAGATTTACACACACAACAAGATATTACTGCCATAAATGTACGCCTTGACACTCTAAAAAAGAAACAACTTTATACAATGCAAGAACTATACATGCCAGATAGAGAACATCCTATACAAGTGATAAATACCACCGATTACACCATCAATACTCCGCCTCACAGGACTCAAAGAATGACTCTCCCACAGAGGGTTCGTCGTTTTATTCATAAAGATGATTACCCTCGACCCATGATTTTGAGTAACTTACCTGACGAAGAAGATTGGATACCACCAGAACCCTTCTATGTAAACTGAAAATCATCGCCCCCAATTAGGGAGACATCTTAAATAACTTTCTAATGTAAAATTATGCTATTGACTATTGATGGACACCACCATTAAGAAGCTATTGTCACGAGCTTATAAACCGGCCAGAAAATTATTGCCTTTCTTGTTGTATAAATATCCGTTGTGCAATCGCGAAAAAAACAAAAAAAAAAAAAAAACAATTGCAACTTGTATAACTACTACCAATTCAGAGTCATGTACTTATATACCTATTATATCTATGTGACTCTGATGGGTTAGTATTATACCCCTTAAAGAATATATTATCAATTTACATACACTTTTTAACTTACACCAAAGTGGTTGGGCCACTTACCTTTTATATCCTACCTCTCCCCCCCCCCTCCAACCCTTTTCCAATATTTCCATCCTTACCCATCCTTCTTCCTTACCCATCTTACCAAAGCTCTGGTCATTAGAATCGAAAAAAAAATTCTTGCTAATTGACCAGTTTTACATATTCGGCACGACATATATATATATATATATATATATATATATATATATATATATATATATATATATATATATATATAGATATATATATATATATATATAATGTACCCAAGAACGAGTGGTACTGATCAACAGTAACAGTGCGACAAGCCAAGGATTCGAACCCATGTTGTTTTCCCCCGCCTCATAATGAGCGAAAATCACATGACGCTATACCACACAGGACTACCAAATCCTACAAGAATCACGCGCAAAGCAGAGCTAGGTGTTTTACCGTAATCCGAGGATATACGGTGGTGTGGGTGTCTCTAAGTTAATTTCATTCTTCTCCCTGTTTGGTGTACTAGCCTCAACAAGCAGTATTGTATATTACTGTAACCACGAACGAGTGGTATTGATCAATAACAATGCGATAAGCCAAGGATTCGAACCCATGTTTTGGTCCACCTCACGGTGAGCGAAAACCACATGATGCTCTAACCCACAGGACCATCAAATCCTACAAGAATCACAGACCCAGCAATATATATCTAATATATATATATATATATATATATATATATATATATATATATATATATATATATATATATATATATATATATGGTAGCACGGTGCCACCACGCTACCATACTCTGAAAAATCTTACCCTATTTCTCCTGTTGCTGCCCTTGCAACATTGCACAGTTCCCGAAACTGCAGCTGGCTGAGACTCGGTCCCAAGTCACCTCGTCCTGCCCCATGGGAAGCAAGACAATGTTCGCGATGCTCTAACCATTCGACCACCAATCCTACAAACAACATGAGCCTAGCAAACTAGGCTTCCTGCATGTTGCGAGGACATATGTGGCCATGGTAAGCTCAGAGCTAATTTCAATCTACTCCCGTTTGAATACCTGAATGGTATTGAAATTGAAAATAACTCGGAGCTTACCATGGCCACGTATGTCCTCGCAACATGGAGCAAGCCTAGTTTGCTAGGCTCATGTTTGTAGGATTGGTGGTCGAGTGGTTAGAGCATCGCAAACGTTGTCTTACTTCCCAAGGGGCGGGAGGAGGTAACTTAGGATCGAGTCACGGCCAGCCGCAGTTTCGTTACCTAGCACAACCAAACCTAACAACTCAGTAGCAGGAGCAGCAACATACTCCACTAACACAACTTGTACCACCACCAGAATTATAACAATCCCTTCAGTCTCAGTCAGATTCACTTTGATAACTCAGAATCACTTGTTTCGTGATTTCGTTTATATATATATATATATATATATATATATATATATATATATATATATATATATATATATATATATATATATATATATATACGTATACGTATTGTAGAATCTTCTGTGTACTGAATAAAATTAGGGTATTTTAACAGTTGTGTGTTTACATGAACAAGAGGCAACTCGCATCAAATATTTGATCAGTTTGTGTTTTTAAGTTAGGAAAATACCCAGTGAAAACAGACTGAGATAAAGCATCCATCACTCATCTGAATTTGCAGACTACAAACCATTAACAAACTGATGGGCCTTGTCGAGGTCAGTGCTTTATTAAACGTCCTCGTTCACATTTTACGTTAGTGATAATAACTGTGTCATTGGTAAGCTTCTCCAGGTTATCCTTGCCAATGTCGCAGCTGTGTTCAGCGGTCACTAGGCCAGTTCCTGGATAGACACAACGGTGTTTAACTCGACTGATCGCGCGATTAGCGTTATCCTGTGTACGCTGTCTGGCGGCTTAGTTATTTCGCATACGTAACGACGTGTTTTTTCTGCAATCTCTGCTTGAGTAATATCAGTTTCACTCCAGTGACGGAAATCAGGTCCACTCGGTAACAGAAACTAGGTCCACTCAGTGATAGTAACCAGGTCCACTCAGTAACAGAAACTAGGTCCACTCGGTGACAGAAACCAGGTCCATTCAGTGACAGAAACCAGGTCCACTCATTGATAGTAACCAGGTCCACTCGGTGACAGTAACCAGGTCCATTCAGTGGCAATAACCAGGTCCACTCAGTGACAGAAAATAGTAGTGACACAAACCAGTGCCACAGAGTTTGATTACTTTCATGGTATCAGCAATCTTTACAATGGTGACCAACACACAAATATTCGTTAATCACACCTTTTTTTAAGTAAATCTATTTCTAGTCGCTTATTGTCCTGTCCCAAGCCCATAAAATCACGCAGCAGCATTAACGAGAACTTAACTTAGTGACAAATGTGGAAGATATCGGGACGCTTAATGCTGCTAATTTATGGCTCGCAAATGGCAAACTCGGATCTCGTACATTTGTGTTTTTTTTTTTAATTTTCAACACTTTTCGATGATTTATTATCAACTTCTTTCCGAATCTCCGTCGCAAATGTTTAAGTTAAAAAAGAAACTAATTGAAGATAATCTTTTCTAAATAAAAATGTTTTCTAGTTAAATTGTTTGTCCACACACATACATTTTATCACTAAAGTTAAATATACTTTCAGGTGAGCTAGCACTTTATTTATTGGGCATTTAAACAGTAGTAGCTATTTTTTTAACATGTTACTAAAGTGTGTGAAGCGGGGATTCCCAAACTCAAAGTAACGACCCGACGCTGGGTGGGAGGGTTTCCTGGGTCACGGATGACTCACAGATTTAAAGTGAAAATCCGTAAATTTTCGATATTAGCAACGAGAAATGAGCGAAAAATAGGTAGCATGTGTATTAAGCTGACAAGCAGTAAATCAAGAGAAGGACCAATAAGAGAGAGAGGGAAAAAAAGAAAAAGGCTGCTTAATAATATTTCGCAATGTATTCGCTAATATTATGCTATAACTGAACAGCACTTTACTGTGGGTACTCAATACGTACCTGTACCATTTGAGTCGCGAGGCAAAAGAGATATCAAATTCTGAGTCTTGAACAGAAAAGGCTTGGGAAACACTACAAGAATATTGATAATATGAACAACATTACCTCGTAGCATCACTTTTCTAACTCGTCCAGTGCACTCGGGAAATTCGTAGACTTGTTTTGTCAAATGACGGATGTAAACAGATGAAAATACGTAGAAATCAAGTTGATATAAGTAAGGTGCTGAAAACCTAAACCAAACTCTCAATAATAGAATTAAAATGAAATTAATTGAGATTTAGATAGAATCCCATAAAACGATGACTTGCCTATGTAGTTGTGGATGATTAGGGAAAGCTGTTAAGTAACGTCCTTGAAGCAAATATCTTGGGTAGGACCCTCCTAGTATAGGGCAGTAGTCCTACTGCCGCGTCTTGATTCAAACGTATTTTGCCGCAACAAAATAAAATATGAGGTCGTTTTGCGATAGCGGCAGAGTAACTGTTCCGGTAGCTGCAGCAGCGTAACGATTTAATTTTTAATACAGGTTGCAAGCACTGCTCCTCTGTTCTTGTGTTCCTTTGGTTCTGCCTGGGATAATGTATAGTGGGACGGGGAGAGCGTAAGGCGGGGAGAGGACGATTGCATAGTATATGTAATGTATTGGCTGAAGAGACGTTGAGATGTATATTGACATTTGTCAGACGAGATCACCAACCGTAAAGGAAGGTGTTAAACTACAGTTCCTGGCCTTTTTTTCTTTTTAGTCTCCCTAGACATCGGATAAATATAATGAACTCGGTAGATTAGATGATACGGAGAACAGAGTCGAGACTAAAAAGTGGAAACGTGTGGGCGAGGCCGCTCATCCGGCACCTTGATTAACACTGGATGATAAAATTCCTCCTCGAGAGTGTGAATACAATTGTATAATAAACCGCTCCTAGACCACAACGTTGCAGTTTAGTGCTAATTTATTGTTTATTTTGCATCCAATTTTCAAGGTGCAGATAAAATTGCTTGTTGAATCTCAAAAGTTAGTTCCTCGCCAGACAACAGTTGAATGCTCTGAGAACCTCAGTGAAGAAACAGAGAACATACGTTCTTATAATTAGTTCAAGTAGTTGAAAAAATAAAAGCCCACGATAGAATCGTAAATTCATAAGTTACACACATGAAGATTGACACGTAAACTTCTAAGTTACGCAGCTAAAAGAAATCCTTATATCTGATGGAAAAGAGGAAGTATGAGAATAATAAATAGCAAAGAAAGTGAAAAGCAGTGCCAAAAAAACAGGACGAAGAAAAACAAAAAGATAAAGAAGGAGAAAGAGTTCAAAGAAGAGCTAGAAGACGAAGGAAAAAGAAGAAAACGCCTGAGAGGATCACAAAGGGGTGGGCAGTGGTGAGAAGTGTGGAGCGTAAAATGGTTCACGTCTGGACGATAATGAGAAGTCAGTGGAGCGTGTTGCTCTTCACCTGTCTGTTCCACGCCACTCCTGGTTTATCCCACTTTACTGCTGACTGTTTCAAGCCACACCTGACCTTCCCATGCTACATACGACTGTCTCATCAAACACCTGACTATTCGACGCTAGGCTAATTTTTCCATAAAACAGCTGACTGTCACACACTACATCTGTCCCATGTTACACCTGGCTGCCCCATTATACACATGGCTATCTCACGCTACTTCTGACAGTACTGTGTTGTACCTGACTGTCTCACTCTACCACTGGCTGTCCCACTCTACCACTGGCTGTCCCACTCTACCACTGGCTGTCCCACTCTACCACTGGCTGTCCCACTCTACCACTGGCTGTCCCACTCTACCACTGACTGTCCCACTCTACCACTGCCTATCCCACTCTACCACTGCCTGTCCCACTCTACCACTGCCTGTCCCACTCTACCACTGCCTGTCCCACTTTACCAGAGACTGTCCCACTCTACCACTGACTGTCCCACTCTACCACTGACGGTCACACACTACCACTGCCTGTTCCACGCTGAAGTATTAGGACTGAAGAAGCCACTCGTGGCGAAACGTTCCCTTTAATAGATGTCCTGAACTGCACACACGTGTCTCCCTCCACAGTGTGTCGGTATCACCATATCATTTACAATATCGTAGTCTACACCATGAATATTTACAGGTAATTTACAATGATCTTGCTTAACAGTAAACTATTTTGTAAACTATTTTCAGTTTTGCTGAGCAAATAAACGTATAAATTAGTATTTTTTTAACTCAAGCGTGTTCTCTGGTCATGGTAGCCGCGACGGTGACTTTGCGCCACTGAAGGGCTCTTTGTCCAAAGAAGTGGAACTATCCCTTCCTCTCCTTCGATCGAATCTGCTTGCCTCTCATTCTTCTGGTGCTGTATGACCCGTACAGGTTTAGCCCTCTCCTTCGTTCCAATAACAATTATTATTATTATTATTATTATTATTATTATTATCATTATTATTATTATTCACGGTAGCCCTGGTGGGTAATTATTTTTATTATTGACAGAAAAGCCCTAAATCAGTAAGGATCATACAGCGCCTTGGGAATGAAAGGCAATCAGAGTTGATCCGAAGAAGGGGAAGGTAGCTTCAACTCTTTGGATTAAGAACCCTTCACCAGCAATTCTTATAGGGTCGAGTAGAGTTGAAGCCGACGTGACGCGATGCTGTGATAGCTAATCCGTCGTAAACCATCCATTAGGGGGACTCGCAGTAATTGTTTAGAAAAGATTACATATCAGTTACCGTCAGGGTAAAGCTTTTAACTTTTAGAAGAGAGAGAGAGAGAGAGAGAGAGAGAGAGAGAGAGAGAGAGAGAGAGAGAGAGAGAGAGAGAGAGAGAGAGAGAGAGAGAGAGAGAAAGGGGAAAGCAGAAGAGAGGGGTCATGAAGCAGCATGAGCACACAAGTCTTGAGAATACAGCCTGGGGAAGACGCTCTCCTCCTATTCACACACCACCAGAATAAGGCCTCCCTCTTGAGTCTGAGTGAAGAACACTGCACATTATCAACATGACAAAAGCTAAGTCATAACAATAAACTACCAGACTTGACTTAACTTTTCATTGAACTCACGAGTCTGGTCTGGACAGCGGCATTAACATCCAATATAGTAAAGCTGGCACAGTTCCCGAGACAGTCAGTGCTGGGTCGTCTCCATTGTTTGCCAACTGTGGGTTTAATAAAACACAAACTCTGACACTATGTATCAATAGTATGCGACGTGAGCCTGACAGTAAAACTTTCTGAACGTCAAAAGTACATTATACTGACCTTTATTTCAATTTTACACAATTGCATAATCAAGCAAAATTTTTGTATTAAGTAAACGTCTTTCCATTATCTACCTAGGAATTTAAGATCATTATTTAACAAAACTTGCTTCAGCCATCACTGAGAGATAGTTTATTAAGAACCTGGTGACAGATTGGAGTGTTTACACTCCAATCTGTCACCAATCTGTCTCCAATCCAATGAAGCATACGACGATCTACCCATGTCATAATGTTAGTGTAATGTGGTGAGGTGTAGGAACCTGAGAGTGTAGTGGGGAGATATCAACTTGCACATAATCTGTGAGACAGTCAACATTGCCGAGTGCATAATGATCTATGTTAAAGACTCGCATATATGTATGAAGGAAAGGGGAGACCCATGTTAACAGGGCTATTCCAGGAATATATTCGCATCCCTTAATTGACACTGAGTGTTGCAACTAGTATCAGTCTTGCAGAGCCACCACATACCATTATCTAGCTAATTATATTAATTTACCTGTTATTTACTTATTATTTATCCTGAACAAGGAGGTGTACTCGAGAAATATTGGATAAAGTAATATATTTTCACTGATCTTGGTGAAATGTTCCTAGCAGTCACAGGTTACTAGATGAAAATAGTTCAGGGAATGAATGATTACACAGCACATACGAGAATGAAATGTTTTGGTCCGACTTGGAACCTTAACTAGTCATTCCACTTTGTGCGGGTTATTTGAGTTTTGTTCCAGCCACGGTGTTGTGCCTTTTTCTTCTCTACTGAAAATTAATGAATGTCAGAATATTTGAGGCATTCCTTTGAAATGTACATCAAAAGTGTCTTTCAGGTTAACTATCTAGTTAATGAGCTACACGGACAATGGGAAGATGGGAATGAGATAAACTGGATAGAGGGAGGATGGAAGGATGGATGGACTGGTGAGCGGAACGAACAACAAGCGCAAACATGAGAAGAATTTTCAGTAGGATATTGAAAGCGTGGTTAGTATTGAAAGTGCACGCCAAGAGCAATGTTAATAACATGTTAAAAAAATTGGGAATGAACAGAAGTGAAAACAATTATGTCTGAGTTTAGATCTAATAAAGTCACAGTTGTTTATATATATATATATATTAAGTCACTGTTACGTCGAGTTCTTAACAGCTGCTTACAGTTACGGTAGTGATAAATACCTCAAATACATGCATAAACACACACACACACACACACACACACACACACACACACACACACACACACACCCATATTTTTTTTTAACAAGTCAACCGTCTCCCACCGAGGCAGGGTGGCCCAAAAAAAAAAAGAAAATCCCCAAAAAGAAAATACTTTCATCATCATTCAACACTTTCACCTCACTCACACATAATCACTGTTATATATAGTCCAAACTTGTGCATAATAAAAGTCACCCAGTGATATAACGCATGAACTATTATCTTTCAGTCAACATGAACACTTCACCCCTACATGTAGGATAATTTATTTGACATTGTTCTCCAGTATTTACCTCCGGAAGAATATCAGTAATTAATTCATTGTCTAAATTAATTAAGCAGACAACTAACATAGAAGACGAGTATCGATTTACCATTAGTGAGGGAATTTCCCAGGTTATATAAACTGATGTTGACATGAACCCACTGACAGGAATCTCATCTCTTTGCCATCCTAATGACACTAATCTTATTACACTGATCAGGATTAATTAATAACTTGATGCATTTCGGTTGCTGTGTGAACCGATAATATCCCCATATTGCGCAACCCCAGCCCTCTGAATGTTAATGTACGTGAAACAGAACAATGAAGCATAAGTTTCTAATGTAATTAAATATTAGCTTTGTAGACTTGAAGCGAGTCAGACTTGGTTTTTACAAGTTATCACATGGACGCTAATATCCCAGCAACTTCAACAAAAATGACAAATTATGACATGAACATTCCAAGATTCCTACACCATACAAGCACACATATACACATTACACACAAATTACGTGTATACACACACACACACACACACACACACACACGACCGGTGCTGTTTCTGATATATGTGAATGAAATGACGGAAGGGAAAGACTCATTAATGTCCCTATTTGCAGACATTGTGAAGATAATGAGGAGAATTCAATCGGAGGAGGATCAGACAGGACTACGAAAGAATCTGGAAAGGCAACAAACCTGGTCCAGCAACTGGTTCCTGGAGTCTAACCCTACTAAGCGCAAAGTCATGAAGATTGGAGAAGGGCAAAGAAGACTGCAGACAAAGTAAAGGCTAGGGGGCAAAGACTGCAAACTTCAAGGAAAAGGATCTTGGCGTGAGTATAATACCGAGCATATCTCCTGAGGCGCACATCAACCGAATAAATGCTACAGCATATGGGCGCTTGGCAAACCTAAGAATAGCGCTCTTACACCTCAGTAAGAAATCGTTCAAGATTCTGTACATCGAGTATGTCAGGACCATATTGGAGTACGCATCACCAGTTTGGAACCCACACCTGGTCAAGCGCGTCACGAAGACTAGTCGCGGAGATAAGGGGCATCTCCTACGACGTTAAGGAAAATCGACCTGACAACACTCGGACAGAAAGGACATGATAACGACATCTAAAATACTGAGAGGAATTGACAAGGTGGATACAGACAGGATGTTTCAGAGATGGGACACAGCAACAAGGAGTCACAGTTGGAATATAAAGACTCAGATGAATCACAGGGATATTAGGAAGTATTTCTTCAGTCATATAGTTGTCAGGAAGTGGAATAGTCTGAAGAATCATGTAGCTGAGGCAGGATCATTACATAACTTTAAGAAGAAATATGACAAGGCTCAGGGAGCAAGGAGAGAGTGGACCTAGTAGGGAACAGTGAATAGGAGGGGCCAGGAGCTATGACTTGACCCCTGGAACTACAGTTAGGTGAGTACACACACACACACACACACACACACACACATACACACACATACACACACATACATACACACACATACACACACATACATACACACACACATACACACACACATACACACACACACACACACACACAAACACACACACACACACACACATACACACATACACACACACAAACGAAATGAATATGCACAGATAAGAAGGGAGGCCCAAAGACAATATGAAAATGACATAGCAGCGAAAGCCAAATCTGACCCGAAACTGTTGTACAGCCACATCAGGAGGAAAACAACAGTCAAGGACCAGGTAATCAGGCTAAGGAAGGAAGGAGGAGAGACAACAGGAAATGACCGGGAAGTATGTGAAGAACTCAACAAGAGATTCAAAGAAGTGTTCACAGAGGAGACAGAAGGGACTCCAGAAAGACGGAGAGGTGGGGCACACCACCAAGTGCTGGACACAGTGCACACAACCGAGGAAGAAGTGAAGAGGCTTCTGAGTGAGCTAGATACCTCAAAGGCAATGGGGCCAGATAACATCTCCCCATGGGTATTGAGAGAGGGAGCAGAGGCGCTATGTGTACCCCTAACAACAATATTCAATACATCTATCGAAACAGGGAGATTGCCTGAGGCATGGAAGACAGCAAATGTAGTCCCAATCTTTAAAAAAGGAGACAGACATGAAGCATTAAACTACAGACC
>NC_091292.1:21462514-21470014 GCF_038502225.1 Cherax quadricarinatus | reverse complement strand
GTTGCAAAGGTTGGATGGCAAATTTGGGAAGGTATGTAAAAGAAGGAAATTAAAAGTGAATATAGGAAAGGGCAAAATGATGAAATTGACAAAAAAATAGGTAACGAAACTTATGATATCAGACTGGAATGAAGGAGTATGGAGGAACTGAATGTAATCAGATATTTGGAAGTGGATTTATCGGCGGATGGGTCTATGGAAGACGAGGTGAACCATGGAATTGATGAGGGAAAAAAGATGGGTGGTGCATTGAGGCACCTGTGGAGTCAGAACTCTATGCATGGAGGGAAAAACGAGAATGTATGAGAGCATAGTGGCACCAACACTTATATGGGTGTGAAGCATGGATTGTAAATGTTGCACCAAGGAGAAGGCTGGAGAAAGTGGAGATGTTGTGTCAGAGGGCAATGTGTGGTGTAAATATCACGCAGAGAATTTGTGGTTTGGAGATTAGGAGGTGTGGGGTTACTAAAAGTATTATCTACAAGGTGGTTGAGGTGGTTTGGACATTTAATCAGGATGGAGCAAAATGAGATGACTTGGATGGTTTATATGTCTGTAGTGGAGGGAAGGTGGCGTAGGGGTCGCCCTAGGTAAAGTTGGGGGGAGGGGATAAAGGAGGATTTTGTATGCGAGGGGCTTAGACATCCAACAGGCGTGTGTGAGCGTGTTTGATAAGAGTGGAGAAAAGCCGTTTTCATAATTTGACGGACTGTTAGCCGGATTTGAGTCCTGGAGGTGGTAAGTACAGTGCCTGCAGTCTGCAGGAGGGGTGAGAATATTTACAGTTTGGAGGGGCGTGTCTCTGGCAAGAGAGTGATGGAGTGACGGTGAAAATGTTTCTTCTTTTTCGGGTCACCCTACCTCGGTGGGAGACGGCTGTGTGTTAAAAAATAGTAAGTTTTATTAATGATTTCAGCAAAACAAGAGGTATTCTCACCTGAAAAGACTATACATTTGTCAAAACTAACTAATATCATAAATATAATTTATGACTTGGTGTACTGTTGTTTATGACATTATTGATTTGATAGCTAATAAAGTTGTAGTTTAATTAACCTTGGCATTTTAGATTTGTCTTAAATAAAACATTAGTATGCACTAATATACTTTGTTTATATTTTGATGAAAATCTCTCTTGATGGTCGTGCACAATGATCAACAGTGTATGTATGAGGGACTTGTGTATATCTTAGTTTATAGACACTGAAAGTTTATTCTAATTCCTATAGGTTTGTATTTGGAATTAAATTATTCTTGATGAATTAGACACACGTGCAACACTTGGGTATCTTTACTGAGGAAACGTTTCGCCACGTAGTGGCTTCATCAGTCCTTAACAAAGAAGAATGATGAAGATCAGGAGGAGTTTGAGGTTATCAGCCCCTTATCCTGGAGTCAATGTAATAAGTCCAGGACTGATGAAGTCACTGTGTGACGAAACCTTTCCTCAGTAAAAGTACCCAAGTGTTGCACATGTGTCTAATTCATCAACTCGTCGGTTCTCTGAACCATTTATTTAAATTATTCTTGACTGGTGGTGAACGGACGACATGCAGCGTTGATGAGCCTCTTATGTCGCTAGACATTAAGCTCAGTTAGCCAACTAATAAAAGTAGTATACATTTAATATTCGGAGAATTTCACTGTTTTCCATTTTCCAAGTTCTACATGATCTCTACGGATTTAGTGCTCTCCCATGAATGTAATAATTCTCAGGGAGATTATATTTCAGGGTGACATTAAAGAAAGTTTCATATTTTGAAAGAAATTCTGTTATGTACACCTGCTTGAGAATATTTAAACGTAGAAATTCAACACTAATTTTTCCGTAAAGAATGAACTGAGAGTTCACTGAAAGTCAGATTTTAAGCTTGTGGACGCTTCCTTTTTTTGTGTTTAAACGAGAGTTCGTGCTTCGTATGCTTGAAAAAAAAACATTATTAGAATTTCCTGTGATTTTCTTCTACCGTGTAAACAAGCTGCGTGTGCATGTTCACAAATACAGCAGCTGTAAGTAACAGGAGATTTACAAACACACACAATATCTCTCTTCTATCGTGTTGATATAAAATACCTACACGATGGAAACGCACACAAATTCAGTGTAAAGGATCTCTTTACACAGCATATGTGTGTGTTTTTATCTCTCGTGTGCTCTTAGTTATTTCTCTGGATATGCTAAGATAAATGTCGCTGACCCACAGTGTCAACTTGCTATTACCGTCAGCTGGGCAGACGAGGCGAATGGATCTAACTGGCCACCATGCTCGTTCTTCTGTTTCAGCTTTGCATTCACACAAGATTTCGTAATTCCCGAGACAGTATAGTTGCTTGGACAGTGTTATTTCCATAACGTCGGCAGCGATAAACTACGAAAGATGCTATCAATACCTTATGTGGCTTTCTGCTGCCTTCTTCTGACCAGACTTCTGGCTTTCTTACCTTCTCTCTTTCTCATTAGTGACTTGATAATGTTCCTGGACGGAGCAACATGTTATCTAGGTTTCATCTTCGATTTATGGATGCTTTTTTTTTTTTAATATTCAAACTTCTGGTGTACCATACAGGCAATACCTTCGCCTGTTTGTGAACATTGGTTAATGTCTCCAATGATAACAAGATCTCCAGTAAGTAAATAAGGAAGGATTCGAGAGGCAGACCTTTGAAAATCTTCAGCAACTTGTAGTTTCCTGTGCAAGTTTAACTCAATCTAAACTTTAGTCGAAAGTACTGGTACTAGTCCAGAGGAAAGATGATAAATAAATCAGGGGACATCTTGACTGATTTCGGTGCATTAGACACAGCTCAGAGATGTGAAAATACTCAGGCTTTCCCTCTTTCTCTCTCTCAATCTCTCTCACCTTTTCATCACATATCTCCTTCGCACGTCTTCCCTCCGTCTCTTTCTACCCCTCTATCGCTCGTTTCTTACCAGTCATTCTTTCTTACTACTTCTCTCTAAATAAAACTCTCAGAGTCTCCCTTACTCATTAGCTCCTTCAACCTGCCTCCCATACTCCCTCCCTCTAGACTCTCCTTATTTCTTTAACTCTCATAACTCTCCTTGCCATCCCTTAATCTAAGGTACCACAGTAACGCAACTATATATCAGTAACACCACCAGCAACACCACCAGTAACATTAGAACCACACCTGAGCAACACCACCAGCATTAGCACCACACATAATCAACACCACCACCAGCATTGGTACCACAAGCGAGTAACACAACTAGCAACATTAGCACCACCTCATCAATACCACCAGTAACACTAGCACCCCACCTCAGTAAAACCACCTACAGCATCAGCACCACAACTGAGTAACATCATCAGAAACACTAACACCACATCTCAGAAACACCACCAGTAACACTATCACTACATCTGAGAAACACCACCAACAACCCTAACACCACATCTCAGAAACACCATCACTACATATGAGAAACACCACCAACAACCTTAACACCACATCTCAGAAACACCATCAGTAACACTATCACTACATCTGAGAAACACCACCAACAACCTTAACACCACATCTCAGAAACACCATCAGTAACACTATCACTACATCTGAGAAACACCACCAACAACCTTAACACCACACCTCAGAAACACCAGCAGCAACAATAACACCACACCTCAGAAATACCAGCAGCAACAATAACACCACACCTCAGAAACACCACCAGCAACACTAGCACCACACCTCAGAAATACCAGCAGCAACAATAACACCACACCTCAGAAACACCACCAGCAACACTAACACCACCAGCAACACTAACACCTCACCTCAATAACGCGCTGCTGCTCACTAAAAACAGTTAAACCTAAACAAATTGCTGTTGGATCACGCACGCATAGACTGTATATATGTTTGTGTGTGTACTCACCTAGCTGTGGTTGCAGGGGTCGATTCACAGCTCCTGGACCCTCCTCTTCACTGGTCGCTACTAGGTCACTGTTCCTGCTCCATGAGCTTTATCCTGCCTCTTCTTAAAGCTATGTATGGATCCTGCTTCCACTACATCACTTCCCAGACTATTCCACTTCTGACAACTCTGTAACTGAAGAAATACTTGCCTGGAGTATACCTGGAACATCCCTGTGATTCAGTAACCTGTGTGTGTGTGTGTGTGTGTGTGTGTGTGTGTGTGTGTGTGTGTGTGTGTGTGTGTGTGTGTGTGTGTGTGTGTGTGTGTCTGTGTCTGTGTGTGTGTGTGTATATGTGTATATTTGTGTGTGTGTGTGTGTGTGTGCGTGTGTGCGTGCGTGCGTGCATGCCTGCTATTTCTGGTGCGTTTTTTCTTCATCCCTCCTGGCTAGAATGGTCTGCTATAAGGAGAACAATTCACTACATTAAATTGGAAAACATAACTTACTGCGAAAGAACTTCAACTCGCTTATTATCCTTCTTATTTTTTTGAGAACTGAAGACACTAATTGTAGCATCGCTCGTGGTAATGTGCAGGAGTGGCGGATGATTTATAACTTGGATATTGAGACGCTGAAGTTATCGCAGGAGTTTTATGACCCACTTCTCGCCTGTGATGATTGTTTCATTCCCTGGCGGTGTGGATCTTTTGTCATGTGAGAGCAGCATCTTCGGGGGATTAAGAAGCTCTGTGTGTGTGTGTGTACTCACCTATTTGTGGTTGCAGGGGGTCGAGTCATAGCTCCTGGCCACGCCTCATCACTGATCGCTACTAGGTCCTCTCTGTCCCTGCTCCATGAAATTTATCGAACCTCGTCTCAAAACTATGTATGGTTCCTGCCTCCACTACGTCACTTTCTAGGCTGTTTCACTTCCTGACAACTCCATGACTGAAGAAATACTTCCTAACATCTCTTGGACTCTGAGTCTTCAGCTTCCAACTGTAACCCCTTGTTTCTGTGTCCCATCTCTAGAACATCCCGTCTCTGTCATCCTTGTCAATTCCTCGCAGTATTTTATGTATCACTATCCTATCTCCCCTAAACCTCTTGTCCTCCAGTGTCGTGATGCTGACTTCCTTTAACCTTTCTTCGTAGGACATTCCACTTAGCTGTGGGATTAATCTTGTTGCAAACCTTTGTACTTTCTATAATTTTTTGACGTGCTTGAACAGGTGTGGGTTCCAAACAGGTGCTGTATTCTCCAGTATCGGCCTGACGTACACGGTGTATAGAGTCTTGACCGATTCCTTACCGAGGTATTGGAACGCTATTCTCAGGTTTGCCAGGCGTCCATATGCTGCAGCAGTTATCTGGTAGATGTGCGCCTTGAGGAGATGTACTCGGTATTATACTCACGCCAAGATCCTTTTCCTTGAGTGAGGTTTGCAGTCTTTGGCCACCTAGCCTTTACTCTGTCTGCGGTCTTCTTTGCCTTTCCCCGATCTTCATGACTTTGCATTTAGCGGGGTTGAAATCGAGGAGCCAGTTGCTGAACCAGGCTTGCAGCCTGTGCGTGTGCGTGTGTGTGTGTGTGTGTGTGTGTGTGTAGATATAAGCATATACAGAATAAAAAGGCACAATGCCGTGAATGGAACAATTCACAAATGACGTGTACATAGAAGAAACTCATGTCAACGTTTCAGTCCGACATGGGTCATTAACTGTTCACTAACTAGTCGCATTAATCATTAACTAGTGTGTGACTAGCTACTGGTCCAATTCGGACCGAAGCATCATAATTTTCTTTCTCAAATGTGCGTCAGCGAGGGTTGAGATGTATCTCTCGACTTATTGGTGTGTTCCTACTCTCTGGCCTCTTGACACCTATTATATTTAGTTTTAAAACTGAAGTTTGCTGCCACAGAGTTCGTAATGTTTTCCGCGTTTCTGTAATTCTGAGGCTGGAAGAGTACTGCTTAACATTTGTAGTTTCATTAGTCGTTTATTACTCACGCTACTGATCCTTGCTTATCAGTGTGTCCCAAGCATCTTTTTAATGCCTCATTCTATAATAATGTACGTCGTACTCATGATTCCCTAGAGAATAACAAATCACAGTACCGTTGTTGGGACAATTCACCAAAATCATTAAATTATTACGGTATAATGTTATTAACGTTTTGCCTATGGGCTGATGAGCTGGAAAATTATGAAAAAGGGGATAGTGGTTGAGGTAATTCCCCTGGGCCTCAGATGAAAAATTTGGATGGGGCAAACAACAAGGAAATTGTCAGTTTTAGGAAAGGCAAAACTGAAAAGATAATGTCAGCTGTGATTAAGACTTTAGGAGTAAAAACGTTTGAGGATATCTGGGTTAATGAGCCTCATTGGAGGAGGTGTAGGCTTAATTAGCATTTCTACTTCATGGTGATTCGGATGTGTGGTGGTGTTCAGCTGAAGGAGTCTAGTGATGTCGGTGTTGGGGTTGATGGTGGTGAGATGGTGAGTGGGAGAGAGTGGCAGTGGTATTGATCATTCGTTTGTGATGGTGTAGTGATGGTGGTTGTGTTGGTGTGACAATGGTGGTGGTGGCGAATGAGAGAGAGCAGTGGTGGCGAGCCAGGATGTGAGGGAGTTTGGGCGCAGTGATGAAGTGAAATGAGTGTGTATTCGTAAGGCACAGGTGTAGATTCGAATGAACAAGTCGAGAACTTAAGAAGCAAATGTCAGCAATGATGCAAATGCCAAGAACTGTATATTAATCAGCGAGTGGCAGGTGAAAGCAACAGGTGGAAGATATCGATGGTAGGAGCTAAAGTGGGAGACGCAGGTGGCACTCGTAGGTGGGAGCTACTACATAAATATTTAGTATTAGCAGGGAACAATCAGTAAAACAATCCAAATAAAATTAAGGACTAAATTATTCACGCGAGACTTTTTTGAGTACCCATATAGTCCCAACACCAAAATTACATTCACGTATTTACAGTATGTATAGTAAACTTAGCAGATACCATGCAATGAGTAACATAATGAGAGAGAGAGAGAGAGAGCAGGAATAACTATGCTCACTAGCAATAGTTCATAGACTTATGCAAACAGAACTTAGTATGTGTTATTCAGCCTAAAGCTAGTGAAAGACTGCACTCCAGATCTTGATGTAGATATAAACTCTACCCTGGAACTCAACCCTTTGTTGTGGTTGGTTGAAGTTTACGACTGGCAGTTTATCCTCAATACAGAGAAGACCTCGGCGTCTGTGTGTGTATTGAGTAAGCTAATTGTAGATAGAATGCAGAATGTGTGGTTGTGTGATGGATACTGAATAAAAGTAACGCATTCGGAGTTCGCCACAAGGGGTCAGAGATGCTAGCCTAATTTTAATAAAACGATTAGAAAAATAGATAATCGGGAAGAAACCAGCGGTATGTGAACCTCTAGACCAAAAACATTTTCAGAACAATTTCTCTGTCGGATTATTGACATAGCAAATCATACAGGAGGGAGAGCCATGCTCTCAGCGTGAAAGTGAGGCCCTCAGGTACCTATGAGAGGTTCTTAAGTGGAGATCCTTATATCCTTTAGGCTATTCAATCCGTCTCATTAAGAGCTG
>NC_091292.1:21430014-21457514 GCF_038502225.1 Cherax quadricarinatus | reverse complement strand
CTTGTGTGCCGTAAATCCGAGGGAAAGATTGCAAGACATGAGGAGGTTAATAACATCAAGAGGAGCCTCACAACAGCTGGATGCCCAGCAGTAAGGGAGCCACCCCAACTATGAAGATCTGATGGCAGCCAGAAGCGTCCAGATGGTATCACTCTTCAAGCCTGGACAGATGGGAAGCAGGTGGTGTGGGACTATACATGTGCATCTACATTGGCTGATACCTATCTCCAATACACCAGGGAGGAAGGAGGGGCAGCTGCCAGCTTCAGGGAGTCCCAAAAGTCTAGAAAATATGGAGAACTTGCCAATCATTATATGTTTGTTCCCATAGGCTCAGAGACCCTTGGCTCATGGGAAAAGAGTGCATCTAAATTCCTTAAGGAGCTGGGAAAAAGACTCATCAGGGTAACTAGGGATCCCAGGGCAGCTAGTTTTCTGTTCCAGCGGCTCAGTGCGGCTGTTCAAAGGGGTAATGCCTGCTGTATTTTGGGCACACGCCCCAGCTCTGAGGAGCTGGATGAGATTTTCGCCTTATAATCGGTGATACACACGTAACAACATGTACCTTATATGCCACCTTTATATCAACAATGTATCTCTTAAATCTTCTGTACCATATTATGTAATAAAATATTCCTATTGGTAAAAAAATATGTATATTAAAAGATGGGGTGGTAGGGGAAGTGGAATATTCAAACGGCTTCAGGAAGAAATCCAAATATTCTTCCTTGAAGCCTTTTTATCCACTTCTCCGAGGCTATGGGTCCCACAATTTACACCAGAGGTGGACCCCATCCTATATATATATATATATATATATATATATATATATATATATATATATATATATATATATTATAGAAAGAGAGAGAGAAAGACCGACCGATGATTCATGTGTGTGTGTGTGTGTAACATTGTGAAAATTAATGCTCTACACCAGGGGTTCGTAAGCGGGGGTACTAGAACTAAATAATGGGGGAATGGGACTTTATCTCGAAACAATTAAAAAAAAAAAGCTGAAGAATTGAGACACTTATGCAGCATATGGGAATCTTTATTGAAGAAACGTTTCGTCACATAGTGGCTTTATCAGTCTTATACAAAGCAGGAAGGTATAAGGAGAGGAGGAGTTTGAGGTAATCAGTCCCTCAGCCTAGAGTCGATGTGTTCAGTCCATCAATCTTGTAGAAAGTACAGTATAGGGCCGTGGACGTGACTTATATACTGTAGTCAGGTGAGGCGAAGCAGGAGGAGGCGGGGTCATGGTGGTACCATCCACTAGTCTAAGTAGGTCTTCGTCCAAAGGTTGGACAAGGTTGAAGAATTCTTTGTATTAAGATCCCATCTCTCAGACACTGCATCATCATGGGATCTTGTTACAATGAATTCTTCAAAACTTGTCCAATCTTTCGACGAAGACCTACTTAGACTAGTGGATGGTACCACTATGACCCCGCCTCCTGCTTCGCCTCACCTGACTACAGTATATAAGCCACTGCTACGGCCTTATGCTGTACTTTCTATAAGATTGATGGGCTGAACACATCGACTTCAGGCTGAGGGACTGATTGCCTCAAACTCCTCCTCTCCTTATACCTTCCTGCTTTGTATTGGACTGATGAAGCCACTGTGTGGCGAAACGTTTCTTCAATAAAGATTCCCATATGTTGCATAAGTGTCTCAGTTCTTCAACTTGTCGGTTTTCAAAACGATTCAAAAAAGTTGTTGTTACATTAGAATAAACTATCAGCTGTTCTCTTCCTAGCTATCCATATGTAAATTAAAACCAAGCTATTGACTCTTTTCAAGTCATACTGGTACTTAATATTACTGATGATTTCGACAACTTGGCGAAATTCATCATCAAGAGCATCATAGGAACTTACTGGGTAATCCATTAGGGTTCTTTAATCGTAAAAACATCAAGTACCCCTGCTCTACAGGGATGCCGTGCCTCACACATACCTCAACCCCTTCCCTGGTGACGGCGTGACGGTAGTGAGAGAGCACAGTTCTGATTTGCTATACTCCAAGACAACGGGACCAACATAATTCTTGGACTCACGAATCTCGATGGTTGGCAGCAGCTGAGCTGAACATAATCCAATAAAATTCCCGGGTAGATGATAAGGTGGGCGATGACTGGCTGCAGCTGACGATGACGATGACCAATAGAATTCTTAGGCAGATAGCGAGACTCGGCGTTGACTGGAAGCAGCTCAAATAGACTATAATCAATAAAACTTCTTAGGAAGAGAGTGAGTCAGCCTTGATTGACTGCTTCCTGTGTTAAAGACGATATCCAGTGCAATTCTAAGACCGGTGATTTTAATCTAATGGGCTCGATATATTTTGTGTCCCTGTTCACTCACGTTCGTTGACGCCTGGAGCATTCTTCTGATTACACTTACTGCTACATTAACATGTTATACGATCAAAAATATTTTGCTGAGCCTCCTTTACTCCTGTCCTCTGTCTTATAAATAATTATAACCCCCAATACCCGCTCCATTTCCCACAGGATAGCTTGCCAGTGTAAGTTCTGGAGTGGTGGTTAGTGTGGTATGAGATCCAAGTATTCAAAAGTCAGGTCTGAATAACAAGAATATGAGAAACCAGATCACATAATGAGGAATTAGACATAAAAGTGAGTTAGATCTGAGTTTTAAGATTTAGTTATAAGTGCTAAGAATTAGGTGTAAGTTTAATGAGTTGAATGAGAATTTGAGGAGATAAATCTGAAGTGTCATGTAGTGACCTGTTGTTTACATCTTGGTGCTAGGAGCCAGTTCCAGAGGTACAGACTCTGAATATTAAGAAGCACTGAAAATCAGCGCATATAGAGAGTACGAGGGAGTGTGAAGAAAAGCTGTCTAGACAAGCTTCTCCGAATCGTAATATAAGCGAAAATTCAAACATGTTGGCAAATATTAGTGTTTTTTGTTGCTTAAAGCCGGTGGATATCTTCCGGTGGATTTCATGCGGGCATTTGGGAGGCATTTTCTTTGCTGAAACATTTAATGGACACATCGGTTTAGCGAGGTGGAACAGAGATAAGAATATGACGAATGTTAATGGTTACAAGAAAGAGAAGAAGAACCAGCTCCGAGACGAGAAATATGTAAATGACAGAATGGGGATTAAGGCGACGACGAAGACACTGTTTCAGGGTATAAAATGGAAAGGTAAAAATAAAGGAAGGGAGAGGGAAGAGAAGAGCGAGACTGAGGGAGAAATGCTGAATTGAGCAGCTTCGTGACTATTACACAAACAACGTTCAATTAGGCTGACCAGGATTAGATTCAACTACCTCCAGTGTGAATATTTGAGGCAAGTTCCCGAGTCATGACATGTCTTTCTCTTCGCCATTTAATCAGAATTAAGTGAACGTGTCGTGTGTGTGGGTGTGGGTGAGTCAAGCGTGGCAAAGAAATTGTTAAGGGTGAGGTTTGAGAGGATGGGAGTAGCATAGGAAGAAACGGGGAGGGAATGGAAGGCGAGATTAAGTATTTACCTTACTCGCGGGCTACCTAGTACTCCAGTACAAAAGACAACGACGACGTTCAGAAAGTGTTTGAAGTAATCAGTCCCTGAGGCACTGATTACCTCCAACTCATAATCTTCGCAATTCCTCTCTGTATTGGACTGTGTGACGGAACGTTTCCTCAGTGAACATACCCAAGTGTAACACGTGTGTCTAATTTATCAACTTGTCGGTTCTCTGAACCATTTATCTACATACCCAGTACTCACACTCGGACGAGGTAAACCAGTTTTCGCTACTGCTGTGGTCCTACAGTGGGAGGGCCACAACCGTAGCTCTACACGCCTGTCTATAGAAACCGCCGTGTTATCGTGCCTTCCATCATAAGAGAGGGATTAATGAACGGACTATCTTATAACCAAGACCCGTGGCAGGCGATTTTCAACATCAAGACTGAACGATGTTACGACACTTATCCAAAGAGAAGCCAACACCGAGTCAGCTCATGGACAAGACCAGTCCCAGGACTAGGCCAGTGAATCAAACAAGGAAAAGGTAATTTTTCCTTGAAGAATAAACCAATAACAACCGAATAGATCAATTCATCGAGTCCTAACAAAAATAAAAGAAAGTCTCCCGAGGCTTGGTAGGTAACACACACACATATCATTCCGAGTGTCCGTGGTTCGATCTTCGGTATGGGTGGAAACACTGGACATATTACCTTACACATAATGCTCCTGTTCACCTAGCAGTAAGTAGGTACCTGGGTGCAAGTCGACTGTTGTGAGTGGCATCCTGGGGGTGGTAATATATCTTAAATAGGGCTGAGCTTTGAAATGAGCTGAGGGAAGATAACAGCTCTTTGCGTGCAAAATTGACCTGTGTAAAAAAAAAAAAGAATTTTTGTTATGATTATTAACACGGAGAATTAGAAACCCAGGATATCCCAGTATCTCCGCTGCCACCAGACTGTCTAGCTTATTTCCATTGAGGTCGTCCTTTAATCCTCGCCCCAAGTCAGCTAGCACCCAGGTTCCTATTTACTTATAAGTAAACAACAGACGAAAGAAAACATGCCCAAATGTTTCCACTAGTTCTGAAACAATCTCTGGGACCTTCAATGTATGACATGAGGCTTCTACCAATAGAACATGAGCCTCAGCGGCTGATGCTGTCTTAGTGTACCATATTATGAACGGCTACCCCACCTTCACCTGTGCCAGACACCACATTACATCACTGCATATGATATAAAACTAATAATAACAAAGACTTTGAAGAAGCACTAGTGAACCATATTTCCTGGCTTATTTACCTGGAATGAACAGACAAGAAAAGTGTCTACAAGGTAAAGTAGACCTGACTGATTAAAACCTAATTCAAAAGAAGAGATCTAATTTCTAAGTAACCTGGGTATAAATTACTGTGTTGAAATTACACACACACACACACACACACACACACAAAGTAGAGGCCAGTGAAGAGGCGGGGCCAGGAGCTATGAATCGACCCCTGCAACCACAACTAGATGAGTACGAGTATCATAAGGAAAAGTAAGCAAACAGTGTTATACACAAGAGTAGATAGACTATAGAGCAAGCGTTATGAGCTTTAGGAAATAATAAATGAAGTCACTCCAGACATCATAGAAACAACAGAGACAAAACTGAGCAGCATGATATCAGACGCTATATTTGCAGCTGGATATCAAGTGATAAGGAAAGACAGAGGATCATTATCATGGGAGAGAATTAAACCCGTAGAGAATATACAGCGCCTGTGTGGGGAATGGAAGACATTCAGGCTCAATTAGTGAGCTGGAGCATAGCTCCAGTTCCCTAAATCAAGATCCCCTCATAAGCATGAAGGAACCTCCCTTGAGGGGGGTATAAAAGACAGAGGAGACAGAGGAGGCAGACTGGCAATGCTAATCAGAAATTAGTGGAGCTTAGAAGAGGCACGAAGAATGAACAGAGAAGAGACACACGTCTTCATAGTGGGATTAGTTAAGACTGGGGGACCAAAGTAGTTGTTCAAGTGTTATATAACTCGCCACGTAGCAACAGTACACTGAGGCAAGATATGAAGGCAACTAAACAGTGGTTGACGGCGTAAGAAGCTGTGAGCGCCTGCAGGCTTCAAGCAAAGCTACTCATAATGGGTGATTTCAGTCACAAGGAGACAGACTGGGAGAACTAAGACTCACTTAGGGGACCGGAAAGGAGTGATTTCGATCGAGAATTGAAGGCAGGTTCTATACGTACTTTTAAGAGCAAGTGCGACAGTGACCAAAAGGCTAGGAGGGAGTGACAAACGGCTCACTCTCTACATCATCCAGCTCACTCTCAAATTCACCTAACTCACAAACATTCACTCTTCGCTTCACACAACTCACAAACATTCACTCTTAACTTCACCCAACTCACCAACACTCACTCTCCACTTCACCCAACTCACCAACACTCACTCTCCACTTCACCCAACTCACCATCACTCACTCTCCACTTCACCCAACTCACCAACACTCACTCTCCACTTCACCCAACTCACCAACACTCACTCTCCACTTCACCCAACTCACCAACACTCACTCTCCACTTCACCCAACTAACCAACACTCACTCTCCACTTCACCAACTCACAAATATTCACTCTCCACTTCACCCAATTCACAAACACACGCTCTCCACTTCACCCACCTCACCAACATTCCTGACCCTCCTCACCAACTCTCATTCCCTGATCCACCTCACTATCACTCTCCGCCTCACTAACACGCGCTCCACTTCACGTACCTCACTAACACTCCTGGCCCACCTCACCAACACTCCTGGCCCACCTCACCAACACTCCTGGCCCACCTCACCAACACTTCTGGCCCACCTCACTAAAGCTCATCTTCCTCACCTCCCCAACACTCATCTTCCTCACCTCCCCACTTTCCTCACCCAACACGCAGTTTACACTCGTCTCAGAGATAGCACAATGCTTTTTCACAAGACAATACACAATAGCCTGGTCGTACGACTGTTGCTAAAAAGTATGGAAAAAAAAATACCTTGTCTAAATCTTAGGGGCAAATCTAACAATAGTAAAGCTACTGTGTCTCAAAAAAAAAAAAAAAAAACTTCATGAAAGACACGGGGGAAATCAGCCGATGTAAGTTCTCCCGGATAGACAGAACCTAAAACACTATTGAAACTTTAAGAATGCCAAAACCCGAGCCGCAATATCCTGAGGCTTCAGTGACGAGCAAGAAGTGAAACTGTCTTAATGGATTTTCAGTCCGGACACGCAAACAAGTCTTCTCCTCCTGAGAACACTTGTATCAAAAAGGTATGTGGGAACTGCTGCAAAGACGGCGAAGGTACAAATAATAATTTAAAGAGACAAATAATAATTTAAATTCAACCCCGCCCCCCCCCCCCAAAAAAAAATATGGAAATGAAAGCATCGTCGAGATTTTAACTTTGAATCTGTGGGATTGATGTAAAAAAATCTTTAATGTAGATATATATATATATATATATATATATATATATATATATATATATATATATATATATATATATAATGAATAACAATGCGACTAGCCGAGGACTCGACTCCAAAACGACATGGGTTCGAGTCCTCGGCTAGTCGCATTGTTATTCATTATATATATATATATATATATATATATATATATATATATATATATATATATATATATATATATATATATATATATATAATGAATAACAATGCGACTAGCCGAGGACTCGAACCCATGTCGTTTTGGAGTCGAGTCCTCGGCTAGTCGCAGTGTTGTTATTGATTAAATACCACACGTTTGTGACCCACAAACGAAAGAAACACTTTCATCATCATTCACACATAATCACTGTCTTACAGAGGCTATCAGATGCGACAGTTCACATGTTACTCCAAACAGCAAATATCCCAAACGGCTCCTTTAAAGTGCAGGAATTGTACTTTCTACCTCCATGACTCAAGTCCGGCTAACCGGTTTCCCTGAATCCATTCACCAAATGTTACCCTGCTCACACTCCAACAGCTCGCCAAATCATGTCGTGCTGAATAGGTAGAACTTGTAATTTTGGCTTAAATAGCAACGCTCTTCTTGACGAATAAGGCAAGCGAAAATTTATGAATGCAATATTTTCGCAAAAATCATTCCGAACTTAACGAAAAAATATATTTCATTGTGTTTATTATTAAATTATTATAAACTTATCTAAAATATATTTAGCTGGATTAGGCTAAATTAAATTGCGCTTGTTATTATAAGGTTGGGTAAGTTTTCTAAGGTTCTTTAGGTACAAAGTTATTAATTTGTACAATAACATAAATGAAAAAATATATATCTTTAAGCGAATAAGAGAATTTTTTTAGAATGAGTTATTGCTAACTGACCAATTTTACCTATTCGGCACGATATATATATATATATATATATATATATATATATATATATATATATATATATATATATATATATATATATATATATATATATATATGTCGAGAAATGCTTTTCTTTACGTATATATATATTGCTACTTTATATGCTCCTCGGAATATATGTATATCAACAGCAATGGATCTCACTCACATAATAACCCGCCACTGGAGTTTTGGTCATCTGATCGAGGCCTTCCACTGGCTTTCCCGTCCAATCATTTTAAAAATTAATATTAGGAATTTGCAACGGTATTAGTATTCTTGAGTTGCCGGTACTCTCCCGGGTCATTTCCAGATGGTGACCGGGCCTTGGCTCCCTGTAGGAGGGAGTGTCTCAGACCTATGTCTCCCATGGGAGGAGGTACAAGTACCTCCTTAGCTTCTGGGACCAACTGTCCCCAGGCCTAGCCCCATTTCCCGCCCTCACGGGGCTCGTAGGGAGAAGCTAGGCCTCTGGTCTGCCATCTTCCACTTCCCAGAGGGGGGGGGGGCTCGTGGGAATAGCAGTCTTGTGAGCTGCAGGTGGTAGCAAGCTCAGGCTCTGGCACCTTCCCCCCCCCCTAGGAGGGCTCGTGAGAGTGGTGTCTGTTTACATCGGTATTATGAATTATTTTACTTAATATACATGTGCCATTTTATTTGCTGGTACGTTCTTGAAAATTTATGTTAATTAAAAATGTGTTAATTAAAGAATGGAGTGGAGAGTCTCTACCTACATATAAAAGCAAATTGTTCGATTCTTTAAAAAAAATACTTAAAATATATTACAGAGGTTTCGGATATATCAGACAAAACTCGAGAGTACAAATGAAAGCTGTTTTAATAACAAAAAAAAAATGATATTGGGTTCTGACTCGTAACACATTGTATTAGTTGGTCACCAGACCCGTGTTTGAATGGTGTATGATACCAAACCTATGTTTGAGTGGAGTATATGTTACCAGACCCATGTTTGAGTGGTGCATGTTACCAGACTCATGTTTGAGTGGTGCATGTTACCAGACCCATGTTTGAGTGGTGTATATGTTACCAGACCCATGTTTGAGTGGTGTATATGTTACCAGACCCATGTTTGAGTGGTGTATATGTTACTAGACCCATGTTTGAGTGGTGCATGTTACCAGACCCATGTTTGAGTGGTGTATATGTTACCAGACCCATGTTTGAGTGGTGCATGTTACCAGACTCATGTTTGAGTGATGCATGTTACCAGACTCATGTTTGAGTGGTGCATGTTACCAGACCCATGTTTGAGTGGTGTATATGTTACCAGACCCATGTTTGAATGGTGTATATGTTACCAGACCCATGTTTGATTGGTGTATATGTTACCAGACCCATGTTTGAGTGGTGTATATGTTACCAGACCCATGTTTAAGTGGTGTATATGTTACCAGACCCATGTTTGAGTGGTGTATATGTTACCAGACCCATGTTTGAGTGGAGTATATGTTACCAGACCCATCTTTGAATGGTGTATATGTTACCAGACCCATGTTTGAGTGGTGTATATGTTACCAGACCCATTTTTGAGTGGTGTATATGTTACCAGACCCATGTTTGAATGGTGTATATGTTACCAGACCCATGTTTGAGTGGTGTATATGTTACCAGACCCATGTTTGAGTGGTGTATATGTTACCAGACCCATGTTTGAGTGGTGTATATGTTACCAGACCCATGTTTGAGTGGTGTATATGTTACCAGACCCATGTTTGAGTGGTGTATATGTTACCAGACGCATGTTTGAGCGGTGTATATTCACTCAGGTGACGAATATTTTACACTTTCCTGACCTCGTTATTAAACTCACAATACAGAGTGCTCTTTGTAATTCACAAATAAAAAAAAATTCCATAAAATGCACATAGACATTTTTAGCACAACACAAGTTCCATTCTGGCGGATTATATGCAATACAGCTATATGTAAAAACAAAACATGCACGTGATAAATAACAAGGATTTTAATTTTCCAATTTGCTGAACAAATTTCAGACCGTTTTCAAAGAGTATGTCAGCTGGAGCGTAACCGCTCGTTCAGCACTTTCTATCTACGCAGTTCTTTTATTAATATTGCGTATTTAAAGACAGTAGCCCAAGAAAAGGAATAAATATTCAAGCAAGATTAATAAATAATAAATAGTTCCCAACATCCTGCAGTGAGTGTACAATTATAATAATTTTCATGCTAAACAGGAATTTTTTTTTTTTTTATATTTTATTTAAAAACTTTACAGCTTGATATTAAATTAAGATATAAAATGGATACAGTAGGATCCTCAATCCTACACAACATACACTAGCCAATTATTAACAACACATTGTAATTGACATAAAAGAGGTTACCCATATACACAAACTTTTCCATATAACATACTATGATAAACAAAATAAACTATAACTATATAAACTATATAAAATATAAACTATATACAACTTTCAGATTTGTATAGGTAACATAGTATGACGGACATATGACAAAGGTTCACAACCTTCACAGGAGATAAACAGAGTAATAACCTTACATCCCAATCTCAGTTAAAAACAATCACATACTCTTCCCAAAATTAACCCCTATACAATAAGAAGTACCTAAGCACATACATACGTGCCTCACTACAATCTCTTTTTAAGCATTGAAAAAAATCAAAATCAAATCAAAACAAATCAAATCAAATCAAAATCAAAATCAAAAACAAATCCTAAATCAAAAATCAAATCCTAAGCCTCACACTAAATAAATATTAACAAATATTACTAAATATTAATACAGCCTCTTCCACCGGCTGAGCACATTATATAAAGTAAGAGACTAAACCATACTGTCCCATTACAAACTTTTAACGAGGCATTACAAATTTATGGAAGTCATTATCGTTCCATCTAGCAGCAACTGGATGAGCACATTATATAATGTTAAAATAAAGACAGTACACTCGCTAAAAACCCACAACACTCAACACAAACATAATTTAATAACCTCTCATTGCGATACAATTATCGCACATGATTTATGCCCAATAAAGGCTATAAACGCACACTCTACATAAGCCCTAAAGCTCTTCACGGTCTTAAAACTATAATCTTGACACCATTCACACTTAATTCATGAAGAAGGTCATGACGACCCTGACACATCAAACACAGAATTTTCCATTCAGGTACTACGTAATTACTTGATATCATCTTTGGTTTCTGTGCCCACTTGCATGCTACATACATGTATGCCACTCATCTACACCTTCATATACCCACATACACCTACACTCACACCCCTCCCCAGGAGGCGACCCCGCTGTGTCCCCCTGAAAACCCCCTTCCCGTATGTAATCCCCAACCCCCCCCCTTACTCACTCAGCCCAAGTCGTAGATTGATGAGAAAACCTAACGTTAACATTCTATACCCTTCCGAAAAATCCTTCTCCCACCTCCTCCCATACAGTTCTCTATTACGACACATCGTACGATAAACCGTTACCGCTAGTACCCGCCTCCGCACCTCACAATTCCCCCTCCCCCTCATCACCCACGATATATATATATAATCCACTATTATATAATCCAAAGCTCGTATAACACTCTCATCGAACCCTCCCACATCTAGGCTTAGTGCACGCAGAACCGACACCCCTCTGCCCCCCACCCCCTGTACTACCCTACTTAACCAATACCTAACACCCTCCAGTTCCCCACAAAAGTATACAGCATGGAACGCCGTCTCATCCTCCCCACAGATTCCACACCTTCCGCCCACAATTACCCCTCTGGTTCTTAAAACCTCCCCCGACGGTAGTATGCCATGCAAAAAACGATACATTACCTCCCTTACCCTAGGCTTTAACTTCAACCTGCTAAACCTATACCAAATACTCGTCCATGCGTACATGGGGAACAATCCCTCAACTGGTACAACAATCCTGTCTGCAAGCAGCTTACACAAAACCCCTACTCGAATTTTCCTGGGTTCTCTAACCAACATCAAAGCCCTCAAAATAGTTTCACATTCCCTCAACTCCACACCACCATACAACTTACCCAACCTATCATGTACTTTTCCCAGCTGCCCTCCACTCACACCTTCGCGCAAAACCTCCCATTTAAGAAACACACATTTAATCCTCCTCCTCAGATCCATCAACCCCAACCCACCCTGGCGCACAGGTAACATTACAACCTCTCTCCTCAGCCAATCGCATCTTGAACCCCACAAAAAGTTAAACACTCGTCTCAGAATTCCCACAATCGCCGTCCCTGTTAATGGGAACACGGCTGCTACGTGCCAAACCTTACTATACAATAATACGTTTATAACAATCACTCGTTGCACGAGAGTCAGATGATGAGGTCGCAATGCACCCAGACGCCCCTGAATCCTTTCCATTAATCTATTCGAGTTTTCCTCCCGAGCAGCTTCCAAATCATCCTTATAGGTGATACCACAAATTTTTAAAGACACCGTTTGTTTTCTCACAACGTTACATCTCCCCCCCCCCCTCCACCCAATCACCCAACCCCATGATCATTGACTTCTCTCTATTTACCTGCATCCCTGTTGCATTTCCGAACTGTTGCACAACAGCATCCAAAACACCCAACGTCATCCCCTCCCGAACCAGGACTGTTGTATCGTCTACGTATCCTATTATTCCCGGCCACACTTTCCCTACCCCACCCCCCCCACCTCCACTCGTGTCACATACACAACGTTCAACCATTCTATAGAAGGGGTCCTGAATGCACGCAAACAACATTTGTGACATGGGACACCCCTGCCTAAGTCCCCTACCCATTACAATCCCCTCCCCCAAGCATCCATTAATCTGTACCCTCATCTTGGCACCATTGTACAACGTGGTTACCCAATTAACTATTTCATCCCCATAACCCTGCCTCCTAAGTATAGCTCCCAATGCTCCTCGTTCCACCCTGTCATAGGCCCCCTGCCAGTCTAAAGCCAACAACGCCGCCCTCCCTCCCCCCCCCTTTTGACTCCACAAAACTTCTCAGTATTCCATGACCCTCAATCATCGACCTTCCAGGCAAACCATACTGCGTTTTCGAAACCACTCTCCCTACCACACATTTGAACCTATTACCCAAGACTTTAGCGAACAACTTATAATCAGCACATAACAGGGATATGGCACGGTACTCCTTGAGGGTGTGCTGCCCTTTACCCTTCGGGACCAACACTACAACTGCTGTTGCTTGCTTGTCCCCCATCACACCCTTCTCCTTCATCTGATTAAATAACCTACCCATGAAACCCCTTATCACCTCCCAATGTTGGAGATAAAATTCAGCCGGGAGACCGTCTATTCCCGGTGCTTTACCTTTCCTCATTCCCCTTAAAGCCAACTCTATTTCCTCCTCTGTTATTACCCCCCCTAAAGCCTTTCTATCACTATTCCCTAAATTACACGTCACATACTCACACACCTTCTCTAAATCCACATTTCCCACCTTCCCACTTGTCCAATACCCTTCATACCATTTATCCGCATACACACACATTCCTTTTGTAGTTAGTATCTCCTGACCCATTCTATAACCCCCCGCCATCTCGTGTACCTCTAACCTCGGAATAGCTGTAACCTGCTGTCTTTGTTTTTGACGTCGCAACACACACGCCGATGGTTTGTCACCCCAAAGCACCTCCTCTACCCCTGCCTGCACCCTTACCGCTTGAAACCTCTCATTTTGTAACTCCCTCAGTCTCCCCTTGACCTCGACAATTTCATCCATAGGATAGTTGCCCCCCACAGCCCCCTTCTCATAACAGCCCCTTAACCTGTCCTCCAGATAATTTGAAAGCCCATATTTAAAATCATTTATACGTTTGCCCACCCCCACATAATATTTCCTAATCCTTTCCTTGGCAACACAATCCCACCATTGTACGACATCTTCCACTCCCTGTGCCTCCTCACTAAGCTCCTTCCATAGGACAGAAAATCCCTCTAACCCCTCCTCATCACTCAATGCACTTATATTTAATTTCCAGTAACTCCTGTATATTTCTGCAAGCGCCTCCCACCCAACCTCCACCAACACTGCTCTATGATCTGACCATGCAACTTCAACAGTTTTGAAAGCTCTCACTACAACCCCGTGAGAAAGATACACTCTATCTAACCTCGCTGCATACCCTCTCCTAACAAATGTATGCTCTGTCTCCCACGCCCCCCCCTCGAATGCGTCTCTTAACCTAATATCCCTCAATAAATCTCGTAGGGCCACCGACACATAACCTGCCCCTTTTGGTTCCACATCAGCCCTCCTAATGACGCAGTTCCAATCACCTCCTACTATTGCCACCTCCGGTAATGCACGGAAAAAAAAACACAAGGTCCTCGCACACAAACTCCTGCTTCACCTGTACATTATTCTCTGCAGGCGCATATACACTAATAAAAGCCACACGTTTTCCCATCCACAAACCATCTACGCGCAACACCCTTCCCCCTCCCCCCCCTCACTTCTCTGCAAAACAAACGGGCTCGCCTCCCTAATTAAGATACCCACCCCCCCTTTTAAACGGGCAGATGGCAGGGTTACCACCTGAAACCCCTCCATCTCCAACACCCTACCCTCCTTAAAATTGTGCTCCTGTAGGAACACAACATCCACTCTAAATTTATTCAGAAACTCTCGAAACCATTCTCTCTTTACACTATTACACAAACCATTAACGTTTACTGTCATACACCGGAGGCCTATTAGAGTTTCCACCCCTGCCTCCTCTCTTCACTCTTCCGATGGCCACCAGAACGTGTGGGACCACTTGTCACCTGCACACTTCCCTCTCTCCCCCCCCCGTTCTTTCGGTGCCTCCTGTCATGGCCACCACTACCTTCACCTTCTGCCCATATTTGCTTCCCAGTCCTCTGCGCCGGCGTTAGGACATCATCTGAATCCGATGCAGCGGCTCTCTTTCTTGTGACAGGCGCATCCTCCATGGCTTGGTCTGGGGATGCCTCACAATGTACCTCTACCTCCACTGTACACAGTGACAAAGATCTCGGTGACACCTCAGTCACGCTGTCACTCCCTTCGTCCGAATAGTTCTGTTGTTGATGCCCCACAGCCTTCACCTCATCTTCTTCTACCCTGCCAGGAGCAGCCACCTCCTCAGGCGGTGACAAGGACTTCAAAACCTCGGCTAATTCCTCCTCAATTTCCAACACTTCCTCCTGTACTTTTTGCTCAACTCGATCCACTGGAAGTGTGTCTGGACCAGGTAACTGGTCAAGGGCCTCACCCTCTCCCCCAGCCTTATACGCCTCATCCACTATCTCGCTCCATAGACGACCACGCCCTCCTGCACGTCGTTGATCAACACCTGCTTCCCCTGGTGTAGAAGCGGATGTCTCCGCCTCTGGGCCAGGAGCTCGTTGCCGCTTCCCACACTCCGCCGCTATGTGATCATATTCCCCACATAGTCGGCAGGTACGCCTTTGCCCCGCGTATGACACCATGACCTGTGTCCTGAATTCCTTTAGGTACACGTAAGACGGTATGGGGTGTCGCAATGACATTTTTAGGTTAAAAGTGCCCTCCGGCATACCTGTGTAGGCACCCGACACCCACTTACCATGCTGGGCCAAATGAACAGTTCCGTATTCCTCAAATACGTTTCTGATATCTGCCTCATCCGCCTCAAAGGGGACATTACGCAATTTAATCCATGTATAATGTCTGGATACATCGATCATCCTCACACGCACAGCTGGTGTTGCATCAAGACTTACGTCCTGAAAACGGTTGACCAACGACTCGTAAACCGTTGCTGAGAGCAGTTTCACAAAAAATCTACGTGCTCCGTTCAATGCTACGCCGTACAACTCTCCATCCTGAATGCCATACGTGTCTCTGATTATTTTAGGTAGTAATACCTGGGCTGAGGCTGGCGTTATTGCCCCACTGAGAAGTTCAACACCGACAGTGTTAATCCTGCGTCTGTAACTGCACGCCACGTTGACTAATAGTAGTTCTCCTGGTCTGACGACAGAGGCGCGACAAACACCACCTCACACTACTGCTGTCAGGGAACTGAAGAGCGTTTGCGCAGGAGGTCTGCACGGCCCAATAGCGATGCAGACAATTTAAACAGGAATTTAGTAGGAAAATTTAGTGTGTATCTCTCTGTGTTTATACGCTGGTGTTTACATTAATCTGTTTTAGAGATTACAGCATTCTTGACTGGTGATATACAGGTTACACACAGCTTTAATGGCCCTAGTGTAATAGATAGGCTTTAAATCAAATAAACCAACCAGCCAACCAATGTAATAATGTTGGTAGAATTACGGACAATATGTAAAGTAAAAGGACACAAATGCAACTAATGTGACATTTTATTGTGGCAACGTTTCTCTCTCCAGGAGCTTAAAAATGATCTCACACACTTCTATTCCAGTCAAGATACCAAGACCAAAAGAGGCATCATCATCGGGTTTTCCTAAGAGCATACCGAATTGGTAGTCCTGAGTTTCTTGACGAGGAATGTACATACATTCACCAAACCTTCACTGAGTTACATTTTCCTTCCTTTTTCATCAAAGACTGCAGTATCGGCTTGACAAAGCTCCTGGAGAGCGAAACGTTGCCACAATAAAATGTCACATTAGTTGCACTTGTGTCCTTTTACTTTACATACAGCCAACCAATGTTATGGATAACTGACGTTATGCAACTGTTTCCTTATTCCAAACGTTTTTAAGCTTAATTAATATAATTAATTATTTACCTGTATATTTATAGCATAGACAGAGTACATTAATGTTTAAAGTGGATGTATGTTATAATTACCCTTAATGCAGATGAGGCAATGGAATTACGTTATAATTCTGAATGATATTCGAACGTTATATATATATATATATATATATATATATATATATATATATATATATATATATATGTCGTGCCGAATATGTAAAACTGGTCAATTAGCAAGAACTCATTTAAAATTAAGTCCTTTCTAAAATTTTCTCTTATACGTTTAAAGATATATATTTTTCATTAATGTTGATGTAAAAATTTTTAATTTTGCACCAAAAGGAACTTAGAAAACTTACCTAACCTTATTATAACAAGAGCAATTTATTTTAGCCTAACCCAACTAAATATATTTTAGATTTGTTTACAATAATTTAATACTAAACAAACACAGTGAAATATATTTTTTTCGTTAGGTTCAGAATGATTTTGGCGAAATTATTGCATACACAAATTTTCACTTGTCCTATATAGCAAGATGAGCGTTGCTATTTAAGCCAAGATCGCCAGTTCTGCCTATTCGGCACGACATATATATATATATATATATATATATATATATATATATATATATATATGTCGTGCCGAATAGGCAGAACTTGCGATCTTGGCTTAAATAGCAACGCTCATCTTGCCATATAGGACAAGTGAAAATTTGTTTATGCAATAATTTCGCCAAAATCATTCTGAACCTAACGAAAAAAAATATATTTCACTGTGTTTGTTTAGTATTAAATTATTGTAAACAAGTCTAAAATATATTTAGTTGGGTTAGGCTAAAATAAATTGCTCTTGTTATAATAAGGTTAGGTAAGTTTTCTAATTTTTTTTTGGTGCAAAATTATAAATTTTTACATCAACATTAATGAAAAAAATATATCTCTAAGCGTATAAGAGAAAATTTTAGAAAGGACTTAATTTAAATGAGTTCTTGCTAATTGACCAGTTTTACATATTCGGCACGACATATATATATATATATATGTATATATATATATATATATATATATATATATATATATATATATATATATTAAATATATATATATATATATATATATATATATATATTTAATATATATATATATATATATATATATATATATATATATATATATATATATATATATATATATATATATATATATATATATATATTGTATTTGCCTATATGTGGTTGCTGGGGGTCGATTCTGACTCCCGACCCAATGTGTGTGTGTGTGTGTGTATGTGTGCGTTTTTGTGTGGTGTGTGTGTGTTTGCGTTTTTGTGTGGTGCCTGTGTGTGTTCGTTTTAGTGTGGTGTGTGTGTGTTTGTGTGTGTGCGTGGTGTGTGTGTGTGTGGTGTGTGTGTGTGTGTGTGGTGTGTGTGTGTGGTGTGAAATCACAGCAACAGGTGAGTGAGAATGTACTGACCCCTTCCTGTGGTAATTCAGCCACGTGTATGGGGATGAAAGTAGCTTTAGTGCTTTCGGTACGAGATTGTCATCAGAAGCTAAATTATTCCATGGATCAACCGAGGCCAGGCAGGAAATCCAGAGAATTAAGGAAGAATCAGATGCCACAAGCTTTTTCTAGCAATGCAACGTCCAAATGGGAGAAATATTGAAATAGTCTTCAGGCGGAAACACAAACAGTTGCCAAAAAGTAAAGGATGAGAAAACACAAAGAGAAGACGAGCGTATTAGTTACCCTGTGTAATAATGGACAAATGTATATTGGAACATGTAATGATTACACGATTGGCAGCTCGGAGCTACTGAGACTCAGTGAACGTCTGAGACATAAGGAACGTCTGAACAGAGAGTTACGTTTTAACCACAATGAATGGCTGAGACACAGAACGTCAGAGAGACGGATACCGAGGCAACTGGCAGAACCAGATTGCACAAAATAATTGTTAATAAGGAGTCGCTGACAGAGATGTTGAAGTTTTTCACCAACTCCAGCAAACAATGTTGTTACGCTCTGGTTGTCTGCAGGAATCTGCTGACTTCCAGAGATAGATGTAAGACGGAGTTGTGACGGAATTAGTCAAATCATTATGCTTTGTTTTGTCGGCTCATTATTCACGAGACTTGCAGTTGAATCTTAATTAATATGCTTCTAGTCCAGGATATTGTTGTTTTGTCAAAATGCAGCTGTCTTTTAAAGAGATATTTTTAATTAAGGTTTCCTTTCTCTCTCTCTCTTGTCTCTTCTCTCTCTCTCTCTCTCTCTCTCTCTCTCTCTCTCTCTCTCTCTCTCTCTCTCTCTCTCTCTCTCTCTCTCTCTGTCTAAGCCTCTCGAAAAACATTTTCCGCTAAAGTGAGTGTGAAGGAAAACTGTAAGAACCCCACGGAGAGTAATTAAGCTTGTGCAAACCAGAGTCCCTGGGAAAGCCAAGGTACAACAGCTTTTAAACACTTTCCTTAACAACTCACATTTTTTAAGATTATTATTATGAATATTATTATTATTATTATTATTATTATTATTATTATTATTATTATTATTATTATTATCAGGAATCGAGGGCAAAAATCAATATGAGTTATGCGGTTCCGTTATTTTTACGGCAATGACTTTGTTTTTCATTCATCGGGAAAATTAATAATATTTTTCAACAGTTAAAGGCAGAAAAAAAGCACTCACTTTCACCTTTACATGAAGTGGAGAATTCACTGGATCGTTCATGGTGTAATATAAACATATATACATTATACACAGAATTTATTCCTTGGATTTGTCAACTGCGATATTACCTACGTCTACTTCACCTCACCTGTCTACAGTATATAATCCACTTCTTCACGCATATGTTGTATTCTTTTCAAGATTGATGGACTGATTATATCGGCTCCAGGCTGAGGGACTGATTAACTCAACTCCTTCTAAGCTTCATCATCATTTTTCTGCATAGGACTGATAAAGGCACTGTGTGGCGAAACATTTCCAAAATATACTTAAGTGATGCACATGTGTCTAATTTATCAACTTGTCCGTTCTCTGAACCATTTATCTATATATATATTTATGTATATATATATGTATATATGTGTATATATATATATATGTATATATTTATATATATATAATGTATATATGTATATATTTGTAGGTAGTAGGTTGGTAGACAGCAACCACCCAGGGAGGTACTACCGTCCTGCCAAGTGAGTGTAAAACGAAAGCCTGTGATTGTTTTACATGATGGTAGGATTGCTGATGTCATTTGTCTGTCTCATAAATATGCAAAATTACAGGTATGTCTTGCTACTTCTACTTACACTTAGGTCACACTACACATACATGTACACATTTATTTACACACACTCATCTGAGTTTTCTTTGATTTTTTTCTTAATAGTTCTTGGTCTTATTACTTTTCCTTTTATATCCATGGGGAAGTGGAATAAGAATCTTTCCTCCGTAAGCCATGCGTGTTGTAAAAGTCAACTAAAGTGCTGGGAACAATGGGCTAGTAACCCCTTTTCCTGTAAAGATTACTATAAAGAATAAGAAGAAGATTGTCAAAGTGGGAAGTCTGAATGTGCGTGGATGTTGTGCAAATGATAAGAAAGAGATGATTGTGGATGTTATGAATGAGAAGAAGCTGGATGTCCTGGCTTTAAGTGAAACAAAGCTGAAGGGGGTGGGAGAGTTCCAATGGAGAGGAATAAATGGGATTAGGTTAGGGGTTTCAAATAGAGTTAGAGCTAAAGAAGGAGTAGCAAAAATGTTGAAGGATAAGCTATGGCAGGAGAAGAGGGACTATAAATGTATTAATTCAAGGATTATGTGGAGTAAAATAAAGATTGGATGTGAAAAGTGGGTTATAGTAAGCGTGTATGCACCTGGAGAAGAGAGAAGTGTAGAGGAGAGAGAGAGATTTTGGGAAATGTTGAGTGAATGCGTGGGGAGCTTTGAATCAAGTGTGACAGTAATGGTGGTTGGGGATTTCAATGCTAAAGTGGGTAAAAATGTTATACAGGGAGTAGTAGGTAAATTTGGGGTGCCAGGGGTAAATGTAAATGGGGAGCCTTTAATTGAGCTATGTGTAGAAAGAGATTTGGTAATAAGTAATACATATTTTATGAAAAAGAGGATAAATAAATATACAAGGTATGATGTAGCACGTAATGAAAGTAGTTTGTTAGATTATGTATTGGTGGATAAAAGGTTAATGGGTAGGCTCCAGGATGTACATGTTTATAGAGGGGCAACTGATATATCGGATCATTATTTAGTTGTAGCTACAGTTAGAGTAAGAGGTAGATGGGAAAAGAGGAAGGTGGCAACAACAAGTAAGAGGGAGGTGAAAGTGTATAAACTAAGGGAGGAGGAAGTTCGGGGGAGATATAAGCGACTGTTGGCAGAAAGGTGGGCTAGTGCAAAGATGAGTAGTGGGGAGGTTGAAGAGGGTTCGAATAGTTTTAAAAATGCAGTATTAGAATGTGGGGCAGAAGTTTGTGGTTATAGGAGGGTGGGGGCAGGTGGAAAGAGGAGTGATTGGTGGAATGATGAAGTAAAGGGTGTGATAAAAGAGAAAAAGGTAGCTTATGGGAGGTTTTTACAAAACAGAAGTGTTATAAGAAGAGCAGAGTATATGGAGAGTAAAAGAAAGGTGAAGAGAGTGGTGAGAGAGTGCAAAAGGAGAGCAGATGATAGAGTGGGAGAGGTACTGTCAAGAAATTTTAATGAAAATAAGAAAAAATTTTGGAGTGAGTTAAACAAGTTAAGAAAGCCTAGGGAAAGTATGGATTTGTCAGTTAAAAACAGAGTAGGGGAGTTAGTAGATGGGGAGTGGGAGGTATTAGATAGATGGCGAGAATATTTTGAGGAACTTTTAAATGTTGAGGAAGAAAGGGAGGCGGTAATTTCATGCACTGGTCAGGGAGGTATACCTTCTTTTAGGAGTGAAGAAGAGCAGAATGTAAGTGTGGTGGAGGTACGTGAGGCATTACGTAGAATGAAAAGGGGTAAAACAGCTGGAACTGATGGGATCATGACAGAAATGTTAAAAGCAGGGGGGGATATAGTGTTGGAGTGGTTGGTACTTTTGTTTAATAAATGTATGAAAGAGGGGAAGGTACCTAGGGATTGGCGGAGAGCATGTATAGTCCCTTTATATAAAGGGAAAGGGGACAAAAGAGACTGTAAAAATTATAGAGGAATAAGTTTACTGAGTATACCAGGAAAAGTGTACGGTAGGGTTATAATTGAAAGAATTAGAGGTAAGACAGAATGTAGGATTGCGGATGAGCAAGGAGGTTTCAGAGTGGGTAGGGGATGTAGATCAAGTGTTTACATTGAAGCATATATGTGAACAGTATTTAGATAAAGGTAGGGAAGTTTTTATTGCATTTATGGATTTATAAAAGGCATATGATAGAGTGGATAGAGGAGCAATGTGGCAGATGTTGCAAGTATATGGAATAGGTGGTAAGTTATTAAATGCTGTAAAGAGTTTTTATGAGGATAGTGAGGCTCAGGTTAGGGTGTGTAGAAGAGAGGGAGACAGAATGTAGGATTGCGGATGAGCAAGGAGGTTTCAGAGTGGGTAGGGGATGTAGATCAAGTGTTTACATTGAAGCATATATGTGAACAGTATTTAGATAAAGGTAGGGAAGTTTTTATTGCATTTATGGATTTATAAAAGGCATATGATAGAGTGGATAGAGGAGCAATGTGGCAGATGTTGCAAGTATATGGAATAGGTGGTAAGTTATTAAATGCTGTAAAGAGTTTTTATGAGGATAGTGAGGCTCAGGTTAGGGTGTGTAGAAGAGAGGGAGACTACTTCCCGGTAAAAGTAGGTCTTAGACAGGGATGTGTAATGTCACCATGGTTGTTTAATATATTTATAGATGGGGTTGTAAAGGAAGTAAATGCTAGGGTGTTCGGAAGAGGGGTGGGATTAAATTTTGGGGAATCAAATTCAAAAAGGGAATTGACACAGGTACTTTTTGCTGATGATACTGTGCTTATGGGAGATTCTAAAGAAAAATTGCAAAGGTTAGTGGATAAGTTTTGGAATGTGTGTAAAGGTAGAAAGTTGAAAGTGAACATAGAAAAGAGTAAGGTGATGAGGGTATCAAATGATTTAGATAAAGAAAAATTGGATATCAAATTGGGGAGGAGGAGTATGGAAGAAGTGAATGTTTTCAGATACTTGGGAGTTGACGTGTCGGCGGATGGATTTATGAAGGATGAGGTTAATCATAGAATTGATGAGGGAAAAAAGGTGAGTGGTGGGTTGAGGTATATGTGGAGTCAAAAAACGTTATCTATGGAGGCAAAGAAGGGAATGTATGAAAGTATAGTAGTACCAACACTCTTATATGGGTGTGAAGCTTGGGTGGTAAATGCAGCAGCGAGGAGACGGTTGGAGGCAGTGGAGATGTCCTTTTTAAGGGCAATGTGTGGTGTAAATATTATGCAGAAAATTCGGAGTGTGGAAATTAGGAAAAGGTATGGAGTTAATAAAAGTATTAGTCAGAGGGCAGAAGAGGGGTTGTTGAGGTGGTTTGGTCATTTAGAGAGAATGGATCAAAGTAGAATGACATGGAAAGCATATAAATCTATAGGGGAAGGAAGGCGAGGTAGGCGTCGTCCTCGAAAGGGTTGGAGAGAGGGGGTAAAGGAGGTTTTGTGGGCAAGGGGCTTGGACTTCCAGCAAGCGTGCGTGAGCGTGTTAGATAGGAGTGAATGGAGACGAATGGTACTTGGGACCTGACGATCTGTTGGAGTGTGAGCAGGGTAATATTTAGTGAAGGGATTCAGGGAAACCGGTTATTTTCATATAGTCGGACTTGAGTCCTGGAAATAAGAAGTACAATGCCTGCACTTTAAAGGAGGGGTTTGGGATATTGCACTTTAAAGGAGGGGTTCGGGATAATGGCAGTTTGGAGGGATATTTTATGTGTATGCTTCTTTTTTATGTGTATGCTTCTAAAATGTTGCATTCTGAGCACCTCTGCAAAAACAGCGATAACGTGCGAGTGTGGTGAAAGTGTTGAATGATGATGAAAGTGTTTTCTTTTTGGGGATTTTCTTTCTTTTTTGGGTCACCCTGCCTCGGTGGGAGACGGCCGACTTGTTGAAAAAAAAAATTAAATATATATATATATATATATATATATATATATATATATATATATATATATATATATATATATATATATATATAACATATATATATATATATATATATATAACATATATATATATATATATATATATATATATATATATATATATATATATATATATATATATATATATATATATATATATATATATTCATTTATGTTAATGTAAAAAATAATAATTTTGTACTAAAAGAACCTTAGGAAACTTACCTATCTTTATTATAACAAGTGCAATTTAATTTTGCCTAATCCAGCTATAGTTTAGATTAGTTTACAATAATTTAATAATCAAACATAATGAAATATATATTTTTTCGTTAGGTTCAAAATGCTTTTTGCGAAATTATTGCATACACAAATTTTCGCTTGTCTTATTCGGCAAGAAGAGCCAAAATCGCAAGTTTTACCTATTCTGCACGACATATGTATATGCACATGAATTTCTTAAATGAACTTCATATTTTCATTAAAAAAAAATTAATAATGTAATCTATTATTTACGTTATTTTCTAATGTTTTATACGAATTCAGACTTTTTATAGTTCTTTATGCTTACAAAAAATTCTGTATTCGAAATGTTAAACTATGAGCCCAAATAACCTTTTTCAATTAATTTACTGTTTATCATATATGATGTTCTAAGTATTTTCATGCTTAACACTGAAGAAAAGAAGACACAGGAGTTACAAACCACATACTGCATTATTTTTCTTATTTGAAGGAGGATCACAAATCGTTATAGATGTTAGTCGAGTGGGAAGATTTTTGTTATATTAATAAAAATTCGTGATTCTGCTGTCGACCGGATAACAGAAATGTTATTGAGTTGTACACAACAAAAGTTCTATCGTAGGTGACATTTCCAGATTGTGCGTATTTATAAATGTTCTTCTGTATACATAAGCATGCATATAGGTGTGAATATGTATATGTTAGCACACATCTGCGTATATGCTCATATATGTTTAGGGATCGTGTGCGTATGACAAGTCAAGAAAATATCCCAGTCGAACGCTCTGATTACTCTTAAAAGTTCTTTCCGTACTTTCAGTGTTTTTCTTAATTAATTTTCTCGTAAAATTTAGAACTACTTTTAGTTAGTTTTGATAAAACAATAAAGCGTATAAGCTCTTCTTTTTAGCACATTTTTACTGAAATTTCTTAAGTTTCTTTTATTTTCTTTCTAATTTTTTTTTCTCTTATTTTCTTTCTTTTTTTATTCTTTCCTTCTTTTTCTTTTCCATCTTCCTGTTCTTTTTCAGCATCTGAATTCTTTTTAGTATTCTCTTCCTCCACTTCTCACTTCTTGTACTTCTCTTTACCTAGTTATTCCTCCTCCTTTCCACCATCTCCTCTTTTTTACAACCATCCCCTTCTCTTTTTCCACCATCATCTCTTCCTTCTCCTCCTCCAGCGCTTCTTCCTTCTCATCCTCCTAAAGGTGGGAAAGTATTAAGGAGACCATAAGGAAATTATGTCAGGGAGGAGGGGAAAATTTCTCACCTGTGTTGTCTTGCTCTCCTTTCCTTCCTCCGACTCATTTTTTTCCTTGAAAATGCAAGAGGGGAAACAAAGACATTAATGAGATGGAACGAAGATGGTAAAAGAAGGTGATAATGGAAGAAAAGGAGGATGAGGGTGTGTTTGTGAAGGTACTCAGGTGGTGGTGGTGCTGGTGACGTTGCTGTCACTGCTGGCAATCATATGCAGCTTTTGCTGCTATTTCTGCTGCTACAGCTGTTGCTGTTTGTTCCTGATGAAGAATTGGAGACACATGTGCAGCATCTGGGTATCTTTTTTGTAGACTTTTCGCCAACCAGTGGCTTTATCAATGCAGTACAAAGACATAATTCGGAAACTGTAGAAATAAGAGCACCGTAAATAACAAAAAGGCACAATACCGTGACTGGAACGATACACAAATAACGAAACGTCTACGATGGGGATGCCCGGATGTTGTGCATGTGTCATTTCATCCTGTCGGTATTATATACAATTCTTGTACTACTACTACTACTACTACTACTACTACTACTACTACTACTACTACTACTACTACCTCCACCTCTTCCTGCCTATATATAGCCGTCCTGCTCCACCTCTGTTAGTGTGACTTTGTCAATGGTCCAAGTCGGACCGAAACGTCGTCGTAAGTTTCTCTCTTTTATGTGCGGGTTATTTGTGTAAGAGCACCGTAGTCTTGATGAATCTTCAAGACTACGGTGCTCTTCACCAACTCCAAGACTGAGGAACTGATTACTTATCTTTTCTATACAAGTCTATATTCTTAACCATATACCCTTGTATTGTATTGATAAAGCCACTGGTTGGCGTAACGTCTACATATGAAGGTACCCTGATGTTGCGCATGGGATTAATTCTTCATCTTGTCGGTACTGTATATCATTAATGTATAACTGTTTGTTCCTGTTATAACAGGAACAAAAAGTTGTACATGTAGTAGTACATGTAGTAGAAGTAGTAACAACAACGGTAATTAGCGTTGTTGTTACTGCTAGTGCTACTGTTCCTGCTGCTGCTGTCGTTCTGGTTGCAACTTCTACTATTGTTGTTGCTGCTGCTAATGCTGTTGTTGCTGCAACTGATCCTGCTATTGTCCCTACTTGTACTGCTAGTGCCGCTGCTGCTGCTTCTGTCACTGCTGTCGCTGTTGATGCTGTAGCTGCTGATGACGCTCTTGCGCAGGTTCCACTGTCTCTTCACTCTTGCAGACACTACTGCTATTAACTAAGTAAACCTGGGTTTCCCACCGCAAATAATTATAATTTAGTAGTTGATATAACAGGCTACACGCTTAAGATTCTGACCACCTCTTTCCTAACAAGGCTGAGGGACTGATCACCTTAAAATTGCTACTACTTCTACAGTATTATATTGGCTTGACTTCGAATGAAAAAGCCTGATATGCATCCAGAACGTTTTGGCCATAGACACACCCGAGTATTCCATATGTTTTATTCAGCAGCTTTTTATACTGTATACCATCCATTTTATGTATGATGCACGCACCTCACCACACGCACTCTACCACGCCCTCTCCTCAACCACATTCACAGCACCACGCAACACCACATTCATTCCACTATACACACTAATTCCTGCCGCTGTCTATCTCATAAGATATGCTGGGAAAGAGGATTAGTTATCGATGGGCCGGGATACCTCGCTCAGTTGCGGCGGCGATCGTATTAATATAGATAATATTTTTTGGTGTCTGGGGGAAAATCTCATGTCTGCAACTGGGTGTACAAAGGCTCATAAGACTTCATTTTCGACGCTTCGCTCAGAATTGAGTTTCATGTCTAACAAAATTCAGTGTAACGTCTTTGTGGCTTTATATCCATTATTATTGTTGTTACTCGTTATTGTTATTATAACTTACAATACTGGTAGTGACAGTTAGGTGAACGGGGACTCGGTGACGGAGCGTTCGGCTTAGAAGCCAGGTTCGACTCCCGAGATGAATAGGCAAAATTGCTTGCATCTGATTTCGTTTTATATCTAGCAGTAAATTAGTACCTGAGATTAGATGTCTGGAGTAGATCGCATCCTAGGGTAGAGTGGGTAATATTTCAGATATTGGTTGCATTTAAAATAAGCTGAGGCAGCATAACAG
>NC_091292.1:21410014-21420014 GCF_038502225.1 Cherax quadricarinatus | reverse complement strand
AATCACATGACGCTCTAACCCACAGGACCACCAAATCAATCCTATGATCCCGTGATTTTTCGCTCACCTTGAGGCGGGCCAAAACGACATGGGTTCGACTTCTCGGCTAGTCGCAGTTCTGTTATTGAATAAATACCAATCGTCCGTGGTTACAATAATATATATACTGTTCGTGGAGGCTAGTACACCAAACGGGGAGTAGAATGAAATTAGCTCAGAGGCACCCACAACACAGTATATCCTCAGATCATGGTAAAACACTTAGCTTGCTCAACGCTTGATTCTTGTAGGATTAAGTGGTCCTGTGGGTTAGAGCTCACCACGAGGCGGGCCAAAATGACATGGGTTCGAGTCCTCGGCTAGTCGCAGTGCTGTTATTGATTAAATACCACTCGTCCGTGGTTACTATATAAATATATATATATATATATATATATGTATATATATATATATATATATATATATATATATATATATATATATATATATATATATATATATATATATTAATAGTACATGTGAATATGTTTAAAGCTTAATTTTAAATGAATTGGACACATTTTTAAATAATTTCCTCTTGTTTTAGAAGAAGTAATAAATAACTAAGAAATTTAAGTTAAAGTCAAATCATGGAAAGCTTAAAAAGGGGGTTTATTACATTAGCACATTCTGATAATTCCGTCTGTCGGTCTCTCTACTTCACTGTCTAGGTCTGTTTTACATTATTCTGACTGCTGGTGAGTTTGTTTACCTGTGATTATGTGTACGATTCTATCTGACTAAAACAAATACGGCTTTTCATTAATAATCTCCAAATAAAACCTGTGAAGCTGCAGTAACAACAACTATCATCAACACACACTATATACGAATATAAACAGCTGGTGGTACAGACGAATTAATGGTTGCACAGCTGGGGCAGCTGTTCGCAGGTTTTACTAACAGTACACAGACTTTACTACGCTTGATCAGCAGTACCTAGGCATGACCAGCAGTACCTACGCATGACCAGCAATACATAGGCTTGATCAGCAGTACCTATAGGCCTGACGAGCAGTAAATAGGCTTGACCAGCAGTTCCTAGGTTTGACCATAAATACACAGATTAAACCAGCACTACACAGGCTGGACCAGCACTACACAGGCTGAACCAGCACTACACAGGCTGGACCAGCACTACACAGGCTGGACTAGCACTACATAGGCTGGAACAGCACTACACAGGTTGGAACAGCACTACACAGGCTGGACCAGCGCTACACAGGCTGGACCAGCACTACACAGGCTGGAACAGCACTACACAGGCTGGGACAGCACTACACAGGCTGGACCAGCACTACACAGGCTGGACCAGCACTACTCAAGCTGGACCAGCAACACACACTTCAGTCTTTCCTCCTCTTTCTACGTTAAGCTTCTTACGAAACCCGACAATTTCCTAAAATCATTGACCTCATCGCTCTAGGGCCGTGATTGTGCTACGCCTTGCTCCTGCATTCGTCACTCAACCTTGGTGGAGGACGGACATTGGCGGTTGAGCTAGCACCTGTTGGTAGCTGTGAGGGAAAAGTTCAATAGATAGGAATAGAGAGGGAGTATATAGTAACAACAGTTTCATTGCCGGCTACTTGTTAAGGTAGGGTAAGTCAAGCTCCCGCCTTTTCTCCCCCACCCCTAAAGTGATAGTTTGATTGCCGGCTGCTTGTTAACGTAGGGTCAGTCTAGCTCCCACTATCCCTCCCTCTCCCTCTTCTCCCCCCCCCCCCCCGAAAGGTGACGTGTGGGGCTCTGGTCAAACAGTAAATCACTCGACTCACAGCTCCCAGCACTACTGCAAGTACATGCCTGCCTTGCATTCTAGTGGATTTATTGGTTAAAAGCTTCACTTTTGACCAATAATAAACTTAGTCCTTTCAGTCTTGCTCTAGGTTGACTGTTGTAATAATCACCACATCTTTTGGGTATTGTACTTACCATGGAGAGTGATTTCTTAAGCAGTGGGTAACCTGTCTATCTTTCCAGCTTGGATGACAGAGAGGGTCACCTGTCAGTCAACGAGATGAAATGATGGAGAAGGACTAACGTCCAGAGACTTCCCCATTTTGGATTTAATTACCTGTGCACCTGTAGGAAATTGCAGGACGTAACCCCACATCATTGCAGTGGTAAAGAACCTGCTTTCCTGTCATCGGGATAGAATACACAAGGCTTTATCTACTGTGAAGAACTAGCCAGTGGGTCGTAACCAGGACCTGCAACCCCCATCCCCCATCATCAGCAACGGCTACGATTTCAACAACACACTGTCACCAACACCAGACATCCCTATATATATTAGCGTTGAATTAAGTTATCATTTATATTTTTCATTTTTCATTTTCTTTAATGTAGGATTAATATTTCATATTTAAGTGTTTTATATTTTAAATTTCTATATAATAAAGTGTTTATGTTTGTCTGTTATTATTTCTTTTTCTATTCATTAATTTTCCTGAGGAGGAGCCAGCCTTAGTAATACTTACTGAAGTTGTTACAGGGCTGAGTAAGCCTTCACAGTAGCACTGAGTGATTTTCACAAAATGGCGCAGGCTATCAGGCGGAGAATCAACACTGTGTGTATTGAGGTGTTGAAAGGAACGGTTTATCAAACCAATGCTTCTGTTATGCTGCCTGCCATACTACGAGATACCTACTGCATCAACAACGACGATCTGTATGGTATTGCCTTAAACGGAGCTACAAGGATCTGTGAAATTCGTGACGGCTGCGACATATGACAAGATGGTGGAAAAATACCAAGACGTGTGTATGAAGGTTAATCCTGGTTTAGAAGTACGACTGAGGGACGTATCCAAGTATTATACTTGGGTAAAGTTACGGAATGTCCCATTTGAAGCGGATGAAGAAGATATAAAAGCAACATTCAATGAGTATGGTCTTATACATCAGGCATCAGTTGGAAGGTGGTCTGATGGTACGTATGCTGGACTGCGTGAGGGCTCCTTTACCCTCAAAATGTCTTTGCGCAAATCTATACCATCATATGTGACACTGAGTGACTTTAGAACTCAGGTATATGTAACATATGCGGGGCAGAGACGAACCTGTAGACTGTGTGGAGCATTTGATCATATGGCAGTAATGTGTCCTCGTCGATTGACACCTGAGAAACATGGAGAGGGGAAAGGAGTGGGAAAGGAGAGAGGGGTGACGACCCAGTCTACAGGGGAGCATCATCAAGATCATAGAACATGGAGAGAAATCGTGGAGGACAATCCGGAAGAATGTGCAACATTACCGGAGGTCTCTCAGGTTATTGAGAATATGCGTATGGAGGATGAGGTGAGACGAGTGGAATTGGGTATACAAGTTACGGCCACAATAGACACTGTTATACAAGAATTCTTGAATAATCAGAATGAGAACGGGACACTAAGCATGGTGTCGGATGGGAAACTTATATGTGAGGGTGGAATTCAAGAGGTGGGTAATGTGGGTGATGGGGATATGCAATCAAAGAGGATTAGTGAGGTTGTGGTTGAAGTTCACAATGTGGAATGTGAAGATGAGGGCATGCACATAGTAGAGGCATCACGTAAGAGAGAGGCAGGGGCTCCTGATAGTGATGATGTCCTCACACAAGCGCAACGATCTGGTAAGAAACCATCAGTGGATGTGCCAAAAAAAGTAACAGGGGGGTGGAAGGGGCAGAGGAAAGGTGAGGCAAAGAAAGGACATTGTGAAAAGAATGTTCTGCAAAAACGTAAGGAAACGCAAGGATATCGGTCGATTGGTAAGCCCCCGATAGCATTTTTAAGTGTCTAACATTAAATGTAAATGGCCTAAGGGCTGATGTAAAGCATAAGATCTTTAGTAATTTTTTAAAGACACTTGGAATACAAGTAATATTTTTACAAGAGCATAATTTTAGGTATGGAAGGGATTTGTTGGTAGATGGATATAAAGTTTATGCTGGGTATACTGGGAGGCTTAAGGGAGGTGCTGCTGTTTTAATAGCTGAGACCAGTCCTTTCCAATTGCTACATTGGGAAGAAGGGGGAGATGGGAGAGTAGCGAGGGTGGATGGGACATGGGGTGGGGTACGTGTGTGTTTTGTGTGTGTATACATGCCGGCGGACAGTAATAGACGTGTTAAAGAGGATTTTGTAAGGGACACACTAATTTATCATATGCGGGGTTTACCTGTTTATTCATTATTTGGAGGGGATTGGAATAGTGTGATACGTAGAAAAGATGTGTAGCCGAGGGGTGCAGGGTGTGTTTTGGGGGTCCTACGGGATGTTTTAGGGGGAGTAGGCTTAGCAGATGTAATGGGGGGGGGGGGTGGAACGTGGAGCATACTTATGTGAGGAGAGGATATGCGGCACGACTAGATCGTATTTATGCTTCTTCCGGGTTACAGGTTGCTAACACAGAAACTATAAACGTTGTGTTTTCAGATCATAGAGGAGTGGTTGTGGATGTGGGATGGGGAGGTTTACCAAAGCGTTACACGAGTTATTGGAAACTTAATGTGAGATTGATAGATGAGCTGGAGGACAGTGTTAGTTTTGTTGAGTGGTGGACAAATGAGTGGACCAAGGGGAGAAAAGGAGGTGATATACTACGATGGTGGGAGGAATATGCTAAACCAGGAATCAAAAATTTTTATACGAGGAAAGGAAAGGAGGTAAGTCAATGGAAATATGGCTTACAGAGATATTTGGAAGGGCAGTTGAAACAGTGTTATGAAGGTTTTAGTGGGTTTATCCAGTACAAGAGATTGAGGGCAATTGATGGAAATGCAGAATGCAAGATTTGATAGTGAGAGATTGAGAGGTGGATTGGAAGATGTTTTTTGGGGAGATAAGCCATCCGCCTGTGTATTGCGGCGATTAAAGACACGACAGAGGACAATGACTGTGATGAAGTTGGACGTACATACGGATGTGGTAGGGTATACGATGGGACAGAGGTTAGTAACTACGGAAAGTATGAATGATTATGCTAATAAGTGGTTTGAGATATATATGAGAGGGGGAAACAGGAAGATAGGAGATCTGAAGATTTTAGAGAAGGGGATACAGAGAAACCTAGAGTCAGCAGATAGAGCGATGATAGAAGGGCCCATAGATGAAGATGAAGTGTGGACGGCTTTAAAAGGGATGAGTGTCGGGAAAGCACCTGGGATAGATGGAATCCCAAATGAGTTTTATTTGAGCAACTGGGATGTCATGAAGGAATTCTTGGTGCAATTGGTGAATGTGATGAAGGATAAGGGAAGCATGAGTCTAACACAAAGGATAGGTGTAGTAGTTATGGTTCCAAAGGGGGAAGTACAGAATAGCATCCTAGATTATAGAGGTTTATCATTAATGTGCGGGGATTATAAATTGTTTGCCAAGTTTTTAGGTAATAGGTTGCGTAAAGTTATTGGGAAGGTTATAGATATGGGACAGATGGGTGTGCCAGGGTGAACAATGTTTAGTGGCCATGGAAGGATAAAGGGTTATATAGAGGAGCGTAGGATGGACGGCGGAGGTGTTCTTGCTTTGGATTGGAAGGCGGCTTATGATTGTGTAGAGAGAGAGAGACATTATGGATGATTATGAGGAGGATGGGTTTCGGTGAGGAAATTGTGCAGTGGGCGGAAACTTTATATAGAGGTGCAGAAATAAGAGTACAAATAAATGGAAGGGTGGGGAAGATGGTTAGTATGGGTAGGGGGCTGAGGCAGGGATGTCCCATGTCTCAGATCTTATTTGCATGTCTGCAAGACCCATTATATAGGTTGATAAATGTAGGAGTAAGTGAGGTGGGGGTAAGACATAGGGGTGCTACGGGTATAGTTGGTTATGTGGATGACACGATGGTCTTAGTAGGGGGAGAGGAGGAGTTAAAGAATGTAGGCAGAATTGTTGAAATATTTAGTGGAGCAACAGGTATGAGTGTTAATAGTGAAAAGTCGAAATTACTGGAGGTTGGGTCATGGGTGGGAGGGGAACTGGGAAATAAGTATGGATGGCAGGTCGTAGAGCAGATAAAAATTTGTAGAGTATTGTACAGAGGGGCAGCGCAGGGGGCTAGAGAGGCAAATTCTAAAAGGGTAGTGCAAAGGGTATTGCTTAGGTTAGGGGGAATAAGAACGAGTGGTTTGACTATACAACAGAGAGTCATTGTAGTTAATACACTCATTTATCCTAAATTGTGGCACGTGGCTGTGATGTACCCCTTGATGGCGAAAGATGTGCGGCAAGTGCAAAGGAAAGTACTGAATTTTATATGGGGATATGGTTGTCATTGGCTGAGGCAGACGGTTGTAATGACACCGCTGGCGAAGGGGGGTTTAGGTTTAATTCCTTTGGGTAGCAGACTGAAGAACATGTACGTGAAGCATTGTTATATGAGATTGGGTGGGGAACGTGGTGTCAGAGTGAGGGATGTGATGGAAGATGTGAGGCGGTGGTGGGGGGGGTAGGGACTTAGAGGAGTGTATGAGTATGTTGAGATGCTTACTACAAGTAAGAAATCCGGGAAATGTAACGGCGTGTGTTTTGGGGAGGTTGGTAAGGTGTCAAGAGGTGCTGGAAGGGGAGACTGTTTTTCCATTATATAATTGGACACGAATCTGGGGAGAATTCAGTAAGTTACGGTTGAAGTCAAGGGTGAGGGAAACTATGTATAGGTTTTTACATGGGATTTTGCCAACTAAAGTACGACTGTATCAGATGGGAATTTTGCAGTCTCAATGTTGTGTTTTGTGTGGGGGGGAGGAAACAGCATATCATGTGGTGTATTTCTATGAGCATATCGAGAGGGCACGTCTATGGTTTCCCAGTCTTGGATATGGTGGGTGGGAGTGGGTTAATGGTATTAAGGGCACTGAGTTTGGATATAGAGGGAGTGGGAGATAGTGTGAGGAGGGCCGTCATGTATTTAGTGGCAGATTATATCTATATATCGTGGGCGATAAGGGAGGTGGGGGGGGGAGGAACGAACAAGGGTTTTAGCAGTAAATGCGAGGGTCTTGACAAGAGGCGTGGAGTTAAAAGATAAAGAATCACACACAAAGTGGGAGTTGTCACAGCTGCTCTTTGCTGATGACACTGTGCTCTTGGGAGATTCTGAAGAGAAGTTGCAGAGATTGGTGGATGAATTTGGTAGGGTGTGCAAAAGAAGAAAATTAAAGGTGAATACAGGAAAGAGTAAGGTTATGAGGATAACAAAAAGATTAGGTGATGAAAGATTGAATATCAGATTGGAGGGAGAGAGTATGGAGGAGGTGAATGTATTCAGATATTTGGGAGTGGACATGTCAGCGGATGGGTCTATGAAAGATGAGGTGAATCATAGAATTGATGAGGGAAAAAGAGTGAGTGGTGCACTTAGGAGTCTGTGGAGACAAAGAACTTTGTCCTTGGAGGCAAAGAGGGGAATGTATGTGAGTATAGTTTTACCAACGCTCTTATATGGGTGTGAAGCATGGGTGATGAATGTTGCAGCGAGGAGAAGGCTGGAGGCAGTGGAGATGTCATGTCTGAGGGCAATGTGTGGTGTGAATATAATGCAGAGAATTCGTAGTTTGGAAGTTAGGAGGAGGTGCGGGATTACCAAAACTGTTGTCCAGAGGGCTGAGGAGGGGTTGTTGAAGTGGTTCGGACATGTAGAGAGAATGGAGCGAAACAGAATAACTTCAAGAGTGTATCAGTCTGTAGTGGAAGGAAGGCGGGGTAGGGGTCGGCCTAGGAAAGGTTGGAGGAAGGGGGTAAAGGAGGTTTTGTGTGCGAGGGGCTTGGACTTCCAGCAGGCATGCGTGAGCGTGTTTGATAGGAGTGAATGGAGACAAATGGTTTTTAATACTTGACGTGCTGTTGGAGTGTGAGCAAAGTAACATTTATGAAGGGGTTCAGGGAAACCGGCAGGCCGGACTTGAGTCCTGGAGATGGGAAGTACAATGCCTGCACTCTGAAGGAGGGGTGTTAATGTTGCAGTTTAAAAACTGTAGTGTAAAGGACATTTCTATAAAACAAAGTGTATAAATGAGGTAGTGTATGGACGTAGATGGGCTATAGATTTTCCGGCATCGTATAGAGGTATGACTGTGATAGGGTTCCGCGATTTAGTGTTGTAATGGTTGGGTGGACTGGTCTCTGTATAAGGAGGGGGGGAATGAATTACATTCGTAGCATGGGGATGCGACGAGGCTTAATAAATTGATTCGGTATTTTTATAATCTTATGTAAGTTAATGGGCATGTATGACACTGATATAATTCCTGTGAACATAAATTTTCATAAGTCATGTAATATTATGTATCACTTTGTACATATGAGAATATGTAATATGTGAGTTCGTGACTATATCATGTGTAAAGGTCTCATGGATGACGGCAATCATAATTATATAAATGATTTTTAGTTAGTCATAATACTAAATTCAATCTTATGATCTTTTTTCTAAATATTATTTGTCATGTTAGCATAATCTATGATTCTTATACTAAAGAGGATTTTTTTTTTATTGTCAACAAGAAACTATGTTCAAGATTTAAATCAAGTTGGTTATCCGTTTCTGTGTTCAGTGAACAATGGTATGATCTGGGGTGGCGGGGGGGGGTTGTGGCGGTTGTGGGGGGTTATGGGGGGTTGTGGGGGTTGTGGGGGGTTATGGGGGGTTGTGGGGGTACTGCTCAAACATATTTTATTACATGTACTTAATTAATGTGTATATTGCTGATACGAAGGGGTAAATGAGAATTGTTTTTAATTAGTATTGCTTGCACAGTTTTCCTTAGTTTTTGCATAAAGACATTTTACATGTATCAGGTGTGTGTAGTGTACTAAGTGACATATTATTGTAACTTGAAATGATTTGATTGATGTTGGGCACAATATTGTGTAATGTTGTTTTTTCACACACGTGTTGGGGGTTGTACCGAGTCATGTGAAGAGGAAATTTTTTAAAGGCAATGTAACACGAGCAGTATGTCTTGCTTATGAAGACATAATTGTTTTTGTATTATCTGACTCTGTATGCTTTTATTTATTTATTGTAACGTGTATTTTAAATAAAATATAAAAAAAATTCCTAAAATTTCCTGTAAGTTCTCCAGTACTATTTCCCTATTAAATTAGTTTCAGTTTGCAAGTTTTGCTTAGATTGGCGTATGTTAATCTACGGTAACCTGTAAAAAAAATCTATATAAAACCACACAGGGTAGATTAGAGAAGGTGGCTCCCTCACCTTCGTGTGTTAGTGTGACTAGTCAGAGGTCTAAGTTGGCCCGACACGTCATCGAAAGTATTTTTTTTCTATGTGCGGGTTGTTCATGTGTTAATCCAGCCACGACATAGCGCTTTTGTTCTTCATTGGGAGTTTTTTGAGAAAATCCAGGAAACGTTCAGCAAATTAGGATAAAAACATAGAGATTGGACCTGAGATAACCCAGATAACTGTCATTATTTACCTGTTTCACTGGTGATGATGATGACCTGAATGACTGGAACAGAATAAACAATCAATTAATTGACGGCCTCTTGTCTGATGTCGCGCCTGAAGCGAGCGAAAGTCAGTTGACAAAAGTAATTGACTATATGAGAAAGTGAAATAAGACAATGACCATAACAAAAATGAATATGAACGTTAGACATTGGTAACCTTAAAGATATGAGGTTGCAACCTCTTTGTTGTTGTTGATGATGATAGTGTTGCTGTTGTTACTGCTGCTGTTGCTGTTGTTCCTGTTCTTATTCTTGTTTCTGTTGTTGTTGTTGTTGTTGTTGTTGTCGTTCTTCTTCTTCTTCTTCTTCTTCTTCTTTCCATTGTTAGTACCAGTATAATTATTTTAGTCTTATTCTTATTATTATTATAATTATTATTATTTATTCATGGGGAAGCGCTAAAGGCATATGGGTCATACAGCGCTTGTGAAATGGGAAACAATTAGGTGTGATCAGTGGGAGGAAAGAAAAGCTCCGTCTCCTTGACTCAAGAGCGCTTC